>NC_139351.1:51411906-51645468 GCF_055883805.1 Amblyomma maculatum
AAAGAAGTTTCAGGAGATCCTCAGGTTGGGTCCGAAATCCGGTGTGCAGCCTTCTTTGGGAAAAGAAGAAAAAACTCTCTCTTGAAAGGACTATTGCGCGTCAAGCCCGGTAAGAAGATCAACCCAGGTGCGTTGTAGAAGGTGTTGATGCCCTCAAGAAGTGTGACGGAGGGCCTATCAGAAGGTGGGGCTATGCTCCATTGATCGAATTCCTGACGTCCGCAAAAATGCCTCTGGTTGTTTCGGATAAAAAAGGTTATTTTGTTACGCTCTCAGAGAATCTTTTCCGTGAGAAGGCTATAGATTCGATCACCAAGAATTTTAAGCGTGTGCGCACCAGTCCGTGAAACAAAAAACCGAGGCGTTAAGGCTACTAGGAGAAATGAAGTTAGACAGATTGCACACCTCCATTAAAAACACGAAGGGAAAATTTTTAGAAGTATTTTTTTTCTGTTAAAACACATAAAATTTACATTCCCTTTCGTTCCATTGTTACTGAACGGGGAACCTGGCAACTAGTTGTCTCAAGTTTTTTGCTAAGTAATTTATGTTCACTTTCCGTAGAAGATCCATTTCTCGTACCTAATTCAGTGGCAGTTGTAGAATGTTTGAAATGCAGCAATCCTGGTGTGTGTGGCATGTTCAGTATTGATGTGCAGGATTTATTCTATTCATTATCGCATAGTAGGCTCCTCCAGTATGTTAAAAAATGTATAGAAGTGGAAAATGATGAAGGGGCATTCATTTCAAAGTGCGGTGTATCTGTTGGTTCCTTTTTAGAGCTATGGTCTTTTTATCTTAAATCCACATTTGTTGATTGGGAGGGTAGACTATTTATACAAAAATCTGGGGTGTGCATTGGCTCAAAAGTGGCTCCAGTTCTTAGCAACATATTTGTTTCTTATGTGGACAGATCCATTAATGACAAATTAGGTAACTATGTAAAAAAAGTCTTCCGATATGTAGATGATTATTTGGTTTTTGTTGAAGCCCAGGACTTCAATAGTCAAGTGGATATGGTTTTGAAAACATTTGTAGACTGTGGGTATGGATTGAAATTCACGTTTGAATTACCGGAGGGCAACCAGCTTCAATTTTTGGATATAAGATTAGAAATAAAGTTGGATCATGTTTGTTGGTCTCTTCTACAGCGGTCAGAGAAGCCCTTGCTTAGTTATCATTCAGGTCATTCAAAGATAGTAAAATGTGGCATTGTAGTGTCTTGTTTAAGTTCTGCTGCTACAAAATTATGTGTTCATGCTATAGATAGCAGTTTCAAACAACAGGTCCAAAGGTTAAGGTTAGCGGGCTTCCCGATGGATGTGATAATTCTAGCTAGCAATAAAATCATAAAGAAGATTAAGGCTTTTGGTAGAGAGGGTACACAGGTCCATATCAATAGCGATAGAAAGAAGTATGCAGTGATCCCGTATATCCATCGGTTATCCCATAGGCTTAAGCAAATCGGCAGTAGATATGGAGTTAAAGTGTTATTTTCGGTTCCTAATAAGCTGGGTAAAATTTGTGCGGTTGTTGACAGAAGGGCTAGAGATCAGAAACAAAAAAGTAGAACAAGAAAAAGTGCGTGCCAAGTGGACCATGATTCCCGTTTTGTCGCATGTGAAGAAGGGGTTGTGTATCAAATACCTTTTAAATGTGGGAAAAATTATGTAGGGCAAACCGACAAATGTATTAATAGGCGCCTACGCCAAAATAAAACTTCTTTGAATAGTGCCCCTTCATCCAATTTGGCCCTTCATTATAGAGACTGTCATCTGAATAAACCTAGTGGGTCAAATGTGCCAAGTAGGAAAAAATGCCTACCGCTTTTTAATAAAACCAAGATTAAGTTTAGACACAAAGATCAAATGACTAGAGAACTGTCAGAGTCAAATCACATCCATAATAACAGTGACACGTGCGTGAGCTCACCATCTGTAAGCATCCAAGATTGTGAGATTTTATATCTGGATACCTAGGAAAAATATGTGAAGTCCATGTGCCTTTGGTTGTCTTCTGCTAGTATTTAATCTGTGTTCTTCGAATAAACTTTCAGTTGATAGTAGCGAGTGGCCTTGTCATTACTCTCTCGTTGGTGTTCTCCGTCGCAGCGCTCGTAATTTGGAACCCGTAACTGAGTATACAAACTCTGTGAGGGAGGCCTCCGTGCGCGTCAAGTGGCGTCGGAGGAAGTGCCTGCTACACCAATGCTGTCTCCTCCACCGCTCAGCCCGTGCCATATCAATAAGAATATCCCAGCGACTTTGGTGTTAATGCCGGATCCGGATGAGCTGCCAGGCAAATGCATCGGTTATTCACCCCCGGCCAGCAGAAAGAGGCTTCGAGAGCAGAAGGACGACATCAGAGATGATGGTAATCTCCTGTCACTTCTCACGTGTCCGCTTAATTTGCACCGCCATGAAACAGTTACGCGCTACAACCTCATTGTGTCCAACCCAGCACTGTCCAAAGCCGCGTTCGACTTCAGGGAACATTTAAGAATGCGGGAAAATTTCTTTACGACTTCCTGGTCATCTAAAAACCACGAATTGAGGCGTAGAGTCCCCTACCCGCGAGGGACCATACTCCTATCAGTGAAGCGAAGGATGACACACACCTGTCAGCACTCTTCGCGAAGGTGACAGACCGCATGGCGTGCATGCAGAAGTCAGTGTTGGAGAGACGTAGAAACAATCTAGGCTGCTCTGAAGACACCTGCAAGCCCCCAAGTCATTCCTTTCTCTCCTGAGCTGTGCACCCTCAAGAGATCAACTAGATTTAGCTTCTTCACCAGCTCCCTAATCGCCCGCGCTCACTGTCTATCGCGCTCTTTAGACAGAGTGCCACAAGAAGAGAAGCGATCCGCCCTGTCGATAACACAGTTGAAGTCATCAACCAGAACTATCTCGGATGGACCTACTAACTGAGGGCCAAGACGCCTAAAGAATGCACCCTGAGAACGACCATTCTTTGGAGTGTAGACCTTTACTATACAAATGCCACAATCATCAATTTACAGAAAGGAAGCGGTCCTCATCTGCCCTGGAGTGGCGCAAAGCCGAGCCGCGGAAGCTTGTCATAAAAACAATGCCAACCTTACGGTAGTTCGACGCGCCTTAGCTCCAGTAGGACCTGTTACAAAATGTCCTCCACTATATTCTCCCCAACTAACCTCTCTTTAACAATTTAGTGGTTGATAAATATTGAAACCTCCACCATCGCCACCAACATTCAGTATTTTTATGATGACTATCAATCACAGCAAATCCCCAATATCAACTAAGTGGTGCGTACTTAGATCGAACATGTCCCTTACTTGTATGTAGTGAAAAAACACCTAACGCTCGTGTAGCGTGGCAGTTGGCTGGCATTCGAGCCGTTGTCTTCACGCGACACCCTACTTCCTTACCGGCCCGATTCTTCAGAAGCGAGCACCGTACATGAAGCCTCTAGATACGCTGAGAAGTGCAGGAAGCTCGCCCGATCATTCATTTCTTCCAACCAGGGCCGACAGAAAAATCGTTTTGATGCCACTCACGCTACGAACAGCATTCTTTCGCAAGCCCATATTATGCTAAGTGGGCCTTGTACATCAGCTGATATCTTCTTCCAGCTACTGTGAAATACAATACCAACGACTCTACGGTGTCCTTGAGCACACCTTACCATTCAACTACATTATTGAGCACGTCACACCTTCTCCACAACTTCTACGACGTGGACGTGAGACTGTCCATGACTCTCGGGTAAAACCCTGCTACGAGCCAGACGTACTGTTGCCCGCTTGAGTCGTCAGGCTGGCTCCCTCATCTCCTTGGGGGGGATTGTAAAGAAGGTGACCAGGCACCAGCGCGCCGGCACGAGACGCGAGCACCAGCTGTTCGAGCCGGGATCTGCGAGCGCCTACCTTTACCTAGCCCTAGCAAGCGAGTACGCCATACAATAAAGCTCGTCATAGTGGGATTCATTTGAAAGGTTCGTAATGAGGAGTATTCATGTAAACCGGATAATTCATGCAAAATCGACCAGCCTGTGTTGGTTGTGACATGAAGGCAATAAAAACGAAAAAGGTACTGTGGTGGAGTGGCCGTGTGGTCGCCTCGCAGTGTGAAGAAAAATGTTGGACAACGCGGGTTTCCGGGCGACATTTATTGTTTTTTTTTTAAATTGTAGTTTTCGTGTTATTATTAGAAAGTCAGTACCGGCTTTTTCTCCAGTCGTGAGGCTATCGTGTTAAAATGCACACACAGAATTAGGAAAGTACCAGCTGGCTCAGTTCACCTGCAGTGTAGAACATGATCCCATCAGCGTATACTGTGACCCGCACTGTGCCGCTTTCTGGCAATGGTATACCTTAAATACGCTATGGCGATGTACAGCCAAAAAGAAAAGGTTCTAATACCAGCAGAAACACACTAAGGGTAGGAATCAATCTTGATGAAGAGGATGGGTTACCAGTCAAGAAGCAATGCGCTGCAATGTACCTCCATGCACTGAGAACTTTATTATAAGTCCAAAACAAAATACATACTGATATACACTTAGCCCAAAGGTGTCTTAAATAATGCAATACAGGGTGCATGTTTGCCCTGCCTTACGATGATTACCTTAGTGCCAAGTTGAGAAGTACACATCATCTACAGTCGTGAGCAAAAGTAGTATACAACACTCAGCCAGTGACAGAGCTCGAGAAAACTGCATCGAAATACTATCTAGCTACAGCGTAAGACACAGCGACATCGACATATGCATGGTGATAAAATGGGGCATCGCTGCCATTGTCTTCATCTTAGATGCGATTTCTAGATAAAGTTGGGAGGCAGTTTTCTCGAGCTCCGCCACCGGCTGAGTGTTGTATACCACTTTTGCTGACGACTGTACGTGTTAAAACACTTACCATTCCTAAACCGTGAATGGAAAGAAGGGGCTTGCACTTCTCGCATGTCAGCGCGCCATTATATCAAACAGCAGGCGGCACTTGATAAAAACAATGCGAGCATTGCCAGTCCTTCTCCATACAATACAGAAGAGAGTCTATTGACTTCCAATCACGTAGAACATACATATGGTGAAAAATACACTTTATTTATATTCTAAACCAGCAGCAGGTTTCGCCTGCGCGTCTAAGCTGCTACAGGATACAGCAAAGAAATGTAACATACATTTTCTCACAGGAAAAAAAGGTCCTCAAGAACACTCTCACTGGCCTAGTGGGACACGTATTCGACAGACCACAGGTTACATTTCTCACAATGACCCAAGGGTGACTGAGGGCAGGCGGAGTGGAGGATGCGTATATCAAACCATTGGCATCCGCAGCCGGCCCCCTCTTAAGACGAAACACATTGCGTGCCAGCGCCACGACCAGGTTTATCTGACAGTACCAGCATATAGAGCCGAAGTGTTTTCTTAATGACCATTCATGATATGCCAGCAAACGCGCCAATACATACATAGAAGCACTGCTTCTGTTTCCAGAGCTAAGCTAATTGTCTCTTGCAAAATCAAATAGTGACGACTGAGTCATTTTTTCTTCTGGGACCACAGAGAGAGATTATTATTTGTAGTCTCTTATGCAGGTGAGATGATGGAGTGGAGCCGCTCTAACAAAATATAACAGCGAACTTAAGATTTCAACTGAAAATAAGATAATAATAATAATAATAAGTTCACAGGAAGGGAAAGGCACAGTATCTGCCCCACTTGTTTCCGTGGACGCCTGAACCGCGCCGTAAGGGAAGGAGGAAGGTGCGATTGAAAGTCAAAAGAGGGAAATAGGAGCTGTAATGGAGGGCTACGGGGTAATTTCGACCACCTGGGGATCTTTAACGTGCGCTGACATCCCACAGCACACGGACGCCTCTATATTTCGCCTCCATCGAAACGCAGCCGCTGAGGTCGGCTTCGAACGCGGGTACTCCGGTATAGTGCTCTAGAATATTGGGCAGTGTGACGACCGGCGCCGGAGAGCGGGCCGCTTTTGCGATGACAAGAACCGACTCCCGCGAGAGGGCGCGACGTGCAACAGGGGTGCCACGTTCGCCGCTCGGCGCGTAGCGGCCGCGGGATAGCGGGGCTATAGAGGAGGGGTGCGGTTCTCTTTGGAGCGATTTTCAGACGCTACGCAATTAGTGTGATAAATAATAAATAGGCGACTTATTCCAGGTGCTTAAACTGATCTCTGCCATTCTTTTACGTCTATCTGGAGACATCGTGCACGCTTGGGTAGTCCTTCGAAGCAGCGCGCGATGTTTGAATCGCTATCTGAAACTCTCAACATTTCTTCCTGCGGACAGTTACAAATCGTCCAGATGAGCAATTTGTACTTAATGTTTGCAACGAAGCGTGGTGTTTTGCATTCGTGTTTCCCGTCAGGGAATAAAGGCTACTGCCGAGGAGCGCTATTAACACGCGGAGAAAAACAGTGTACATGCGAATCAAAGCTTGTGCTTCGTAAGGCCTCTTTAGGAGCACCTATTTTTTACAAACCTTATTTACGAACACCTGCTTACATTTTGCAGCTTGCGCTTATTAATACATAACGGCGTTTATCTTAAATCGTGAGTAATCTGTAATATATCTCTTTAATCGGTGTTCTTTACGTGCCCTAATCACCGCTTATATAAGTTACAAATACAGTGTGCGAGCAAAACATATTTATTCCCTACCGTACTAATTTAAAGCACTGTGGTATTTACCGGCAAAAAAAAAAACAGTAAACAAGGTATACGCGACTCAAGCATTTATTCTTTGTTCGTGATTAACATATACGTATATCACGGATATTTGTTTGCGTGCCACTAACCAATGGGTGAACCAGTTGTTTAGATGAAAAAAAAAGCAAAAAGTCAAGTACAGCTACGGCATTAATTCAAATAAAATGTGAAAAATTAAACCTGTCACATACTTAATACGTTCATAGTAGGCACTTGAGTGCGGACGCTTTACTTGCATCAAATGGTACAGAGCAAACAAACAAAAATAAAAGTACTGATAATTGCGCGTCGAATTGGCAGGTATGATGCAGTTCTTGGCGCGCACCGAGAGAAAGAGGAAAAATGCGAAAAAGATGACGAGCACCTAATAAGCAAGCAATTAATATAATGCCGAAATCGAATGCGGACATAATACGTGTTCATTCTTTGAGTGTGTGGTAGGGGGGGGAGGGGGAGGGGAATATGAGTAATCGACTGGATATACTTGCAACTAGTGCTTAGCGGACTATATGTTATCGGGCTGCTTGCCGCGGGTGTGCCCCAAGTAGGTAAACTTTTTGAACCTTCACATTTTACAGGAAGTTTGCAAAATCTGAAGTGCAAAGCAGTCGAAAAGGACGGTGCATCCGAGCCAAATTTTTGAGTAAATTGCGACCTAGCTTCGAACCTATAGCGCTATTTTTGTTCGTGGTGAGAAACCGTGCCGGCCTCACAACCTCTCTTTCGCAGAAGGATGATCTAGCGGAAGCGAATAAGCGTATACCCTATAGCCTCTGCGTCCTCTATTTCCCGTCTTTATTTCTTTTTCAAAGCTATTAATTTTTTTTAATTTTGTATGTACATAAAACAGGACTAGAGCGATCTTCTGGAGGCAATGACTTGCATATTACCGGTGGCTTGCGTACCATAGAATGGAAACTTTTTCTTTTTCTCTACCTCCATGCGGGGTAGTCCACATTTAATTCATTCCAACTGAATTCCGACTTCTCTTGTGGATTCAGTGACGTACTGTAGTCGGCATAGTTGGCGTGGGAAACAACGGAATATACTATTTTGGACTGTTTTGATAATGGAGTTACTGTGACCAGTTTTAGTCAGAGCTCGAACGCACGTGTTGTATATTTCACTTCTTCACACATCCTGCCTCCACACTGCCCTCTTTTCAAAACGACTACATTTCTGGACGTGAATTGGGTGATTTAGGAATGCTAAAGCAAGCTGTACGGCGAGTGATGCGTGCTGTGCGAGTCGTACGCCGGCCCTCTCCAATCTGTTTTCTTCGGAGTCAACTCCTGTCATGTTACTTCCCCGAGGTCTTGCCGACGGCCAAAATGGAAAATAAATTAGGTGATTGCTAACAGTACTGAGCCCCGTAAACCGGCATATTTGTAAAATCTTGTCGCGAACAGCTCGAGACGACGCACAAGCAAACAAGAACGTACAGTCCGCGCGGTATCCGCCCCGCCGCACAGCGCGCATACGCGGGCGCTCGGACGGCTGACACACAAGTTGCTGGTGGCGCCCTCTGCGCTGCGACGCCTCCGCCATCGCAAAAGCGGCCCCTCGCTCTCATGCATTTCGCGGCGCGGTCGACACACTGCCCAATCTTCTAGAGCACTATAACTCCGGCACAGTGTCGGGCATCTTGCCACTCACCACCCTGGCGGGGCACTGAAGATCAGATGAAATTGGTTTTACAGAGAAGGAAAGGCGCAGCATCTCTAACACTTGCCACCGGAAACACACTGTAAGGAAATGGAGGAAGATTGGAGTAGAGTGGAAAGAAGAAGAGGTGCCTGGTGGAGGACTCGGGGTTAATTTTGTCCTTCAGGTGATTCAGATGCACTATCTCCGAGCACACGGACACCTCTCCGTTTGTCCTCCATCGAAACTCGGCGGGTGGCAGTCGGATTCGAACCGGGGCAATCTGCCACTCTAGTCCCTGCATCACGGGGCCACCATAACGGGAAGGATGCAATTCAGCATTTTCAAAATTTATCTTCCACTCGAGAGGACGCTAAATAGAAACGAGGAGTTTATCAGAAAATTACAGACAGCGGTTTTGAAGCGAATGCTTCAATATGTCAGATAGAGCCTCTTTTCACGTGGCACCAAATTTGGCACAGTGGCACCGCTGCCTGTAATTGTCTGATAAACTCCTCTTTTCTATTTAGTGTCCTCTCGAGTGGAAAATGAATTTTGAAAAGGCTGAATTGTATCCTTCCCGCCATGTTGGCCCGGTGATGCAGGGACTACAGTTGGAGATTGCCGAGTTCAAAACCGACTGCCACCGGCTGAGTTTCGATGGAGGATAAACGGGAAGGTATGAGTGTGCTATGATAAGTCAGTGCATGTGAATCGCCAGGAAAACAAAATTACACCCGAGTCCTCCACCAGGCACCTCATCCTCTTTCCACTCTTCACTTCGATCTTCCTCCATTTCCTTACAGTGTGGTTCTGGTGTCCAGAGAAACAAAGTGGGCGACACTGCGCCTTTCCTTCTATATAAAAACAATATAAAAACCAATTTCCTCTGATCTTGGCCCCGCCGGGGTGATACAGTGGTAACAGGCCCGACTACTGAGCGGAATTACCCGGGTTCGAACCCGACCTCGGCGGCTGCGTTTCGACGGATGCGAAACGAAGAGGCGTCCGTGTGCTGTGCGATGTCAGCGTTGTTGTGGCTGTAGGAAGAAGGAAAAGAAAATGCACGGGCCTGCTACTGGCTCTGTAGCTGAGCCACCTCCGCTGCCTCGTGCACACAGAAGATAAAATAGAGAAGAAAGAAAAGGAAGAGGGAGAGAAAGACGCGCGTCGCAACAACAGCCATCGTCCACCACCTAAACGGTGGCGGGTGCAATGACGGCCTACAACAGATAAATATTGTGCGGCAGGCCAGCTCCCGCTGCAAGCGGCGGTGACCCACCTGCCCCAGCCCCATCAGGGGAGTACTGACGATGTCAGCGCCCAATTAAAGTCCCCAGGTGGTCGAAATTACTCCAGAGCCCTCCACTACGGCACCCCTTTCTATCTATCCACTTTCACTCTCACCTTCCTCCCGTGTCCTACGGCGCGGTACAGGTGTCCACAGAAGCAAGTGTGACAGATACTTTGTCTTTCCCTGTGAACCAATTAATATTATCTGATCTTCAGGTGAAATCTTAAGCTCGCTGTAATATTTGGTAAAACGCCTGCACTCCATCACCTCACCTGCATAAGAGACTGCAAATAATAATCTCTCTGTAGTCCCCCCAAAAAAACGACTCAGTCGTTAGCTATTTGATTTTTCAAGAGACAATTAGGTTAGCCCTAGAAACAGAAGCAGTGCTTCTATGAATGTATAGGCTTGTTTGCTGGCATAACATCAATGACCATTCACAAAACACCGCTTTCAAATGCCGATTCTGTCAAATGACGCTTATTACGGCGCTGGGTATTTCGTTCAAGAGGGAGCAGGCAGAAGATGCAAATGGTTCGATATAGGCACGTAAGCTGTGTTCTATCCAATATGTGTCCCACTAGGGCAGTGAGATGGTTCTTGAGGATTTTGTTTCTGTAGCAAAATGTATGTTGCATTTCTTTGTCATATCCTGTTTTGATGCAAGTAGCATAGATGCGCAGCCAAAACCTGCTGCTGCTTTAGAATATAAATGCAGTGGGTGTATTTTGTACAATATGTATGTTCTACATGATGGGAAGTCAATAGACTTCCCTTTGTATTCTATGGAGAAGGGCTGACATTGCCGACATTGTATTTATCAAGTGCCATCTGCTGTTTGATATTACGGCTCACTGGCATGTGAGAAGTGCGAACATCCCCGTTCTTGCAATTCATGTTTTAGGGACGTTGAATATTTTAACACCTAGATGTTGCGTACTTAACTTGGCACTACAGTAATCATCGTTGGGCAGGGCAGACATGCACCCTTTATTGCGCTATTGAAGACACCTTTGGACTATGTGTATATCGGTATGTATTTTGTTGTGCAAGTATAATAAAGTCCTCTTAGTGTATGAAGATACTTTGCAGCCCATTGCCACTTGACTGGTAACCCATCCTCTTCATCAATATTGATCACTATCCTCAGTGTGTTTGTCCTGGTATTAGAACCTTTTCTTTTTGGCGGTATATCGCCATCACGTATTTAAGGTCTACCATTGTCAGGAAACGGCATAGTGCGGGTCACAGCATATGCAGATGGGATCTTGTGCAGGTGAGCTGAGCCTGCTGGCACTTTCCTAATTCGGTGTGTACATTTTAACGCCTCAAGACTGGAAAAGAGCCGGTATTGGCTTTGTGATTGTAACACTAAAACTACAAATAAAAAACAATAAACGTTGCCCGGAAACCCGCGGAGTCGAACATGGTTCTTCATACTGCGAGGCAAACACGCGGCCACTCCAATACAGTACCTTTTTCGTTTTTATTACCTTCATGTCACACCCAACACAGGTTGGTCGGTTTTGCATGAATGATCCGCTTGACATGAATACTCCTCATTACGAACCTTTCAAATGAATCCCCCTATGACCAGCTTTATTGTTCGGCGTACTCGCTTGCTAGGGCTAGGTAAAGGTAGGCGCTCGCAGATCCCTGCTCGAACAGCTGGTGCTCGCGTCTCGTGCCGGCGCGCTGGTGCCTGGTCACCTTCTTTACAATACCCCCCCCCCCCCCCCCCCCCCCCCCCCCCCCCCCCCCCCCCCCCCCCAAGGAGATGAGGGAGCCAGCCTGACGACTCAAGCGGGCAACAGTACGTCTGGCTCGTAGTAGGGTTTTACCCGAGAGACATGGACAGCCTCACGTCCACGTCGTAGAAGGTGTGGAGAAGGTGTGACGTGCTCAATAATGTAGTTGAATGGTAAGGTGTGCTCAAGGACACCGTGGAGTCGTTGGTATTGTATTTCACAGTAGCTGGAAGAAGATATCAGCTGATGTACAAGGCCCACTTAGCATAACATGGGCTTGCGAAAGAACGCTTCTGGCAGCGCGAGCGGCATCAAAACGATTTTTCTGTCGGCCCTGGCTGGAAGAAATGAACGATCGGGCGAGCTTTCTGCACTTCTCAGCGTATCTAGGGGCTTCAGGTACGGTGTTCGCTTAAGAGGAATCAGGCCGGTAAGGAAGTAGGGTGTCGCGTGAAGAAAACGGCTCGAATGCCGGCAAACTGCCACGCTACAGAAGCATTAGGTGTTTTTTTTACGACATACAAGTAATGGACTTGTTCGGTTAAAGTACGCATCATTAGTTGATACTGGAGGTTTGCTATGATTGACAGTCATGTTAACAATATTGAATGTTGGCGGTGATGGTAGGTTTGAAATATTTATCAAGCTTTAAATGGTTAAAGAGAGGTTAGTTAGGGACAATATAGTGGAGGACATTTTGTAACATGTCGTGCTGTAGCGAAGCGGCGTTGTGTTCTTGTGGGGTTGGCAATGTTTTTATGTCATGCTGCCGCGGCTCGGTTTTGTGCAACTCCAGGGGTGATGAGGGCCGTGTCCTATCTGTGGATTGATAATTCTTGCATTTGTATACGTTAATGTCTACACTCCGAACAATGGTCGTTCTCAGGGTGCATTCTTTAGGCGCCTTGGTCCTCAGTTATTAGGTCCATCCAAGGTGGTTCTGGTTGGTGACTTCAACTGTGTTATCGACAGGGCGGGTCGCCTCTCTTCTTGTGACACTCCGTCTAAAGAACGCGATAGGCAGTGAGCGCAGGCGCTTAGGGAGCTGGTGGAGAAGCTAGGTCTAGTTGATGCCTGGAATGTGCCCCTCTAGCGACAGAAAGGAATGACTTGGGCTTGCAGGCACCTTCAGAGCAGCCTGGATCGTGTCTACGTCTTTCCAACACTAACTTCTGCATGCACGTCATGTGGTCTGTTCCCTCCTCGTAGAGTGCTCACAGGTGTGTGTGTCATCCTTCGTTTCACTGATAGGAGTCTGGTCTCTCGCGGGTAGGAAACTTGGCGCCTCAATTCGTGGCTTTTAGACGACCAGGAAGTCTAGCATATGAACAAGCTAGATAAACTAAAAAGACGTGCAGCGATTGTTCATTATAATTGCCGCATCCGCTCAGAGTCGCGTGTGCAGACGTCGATAATGCAAAATAAACTTTCAATAATTTCATTTCATTCAAATTCGAAAAAGGTCTGTTGTTTTCCAATTTTGATTTAATTTACTTGGAACACCGCATGCGTGTACCAAACTTCGCCTTTGTTACCTTTCATAAACAAATCTTTATTAGGGAGCACATGAAACTGCTGTATCACGGTACATGGGACCTATTCACACCTCCAAAAACTCCTTATATATATCCCACATGCAATGTAAAGGAATTAGAGGAGTCTGTAAAGAAGAAACAGACGTGTATGCATAACTCAGCCACCTCCTACTAGTCCTTCATGCTTATTTATGCGTCTTTTGTGCCCCACTTTGGCTTGTACATACTCCCATATTATTTCATACAGGGCATATTAAAATTGCGCTAAATAGGTTAAGAATAGACACATGTGATTCGTAAAAAAGTTCGTCTTAGTTTTAACATGGAGTACTTCGAGTCCGTGGCGTGGCTATGCCCTCGATATTGACGTCAGTGACTGTAGGCACCCACACCTACTCTAGTAAGGGAGAGAGAGAGTAGAAATTTTTATTTACACCAGCGGATGAAGGCGCTCCTGCCCACCGTCGCTTGGGGTGGATAGCGGGGCACCGCCTCAGACGCAGGCCGACATACATTGGGCGTGGCGTCACAGGCAAGCATGATGGCGGCAACTGGAACCCAGGGTCCGAGCAGCGCAGCATGGTCTCTTAGAGGTGAGGCCTCAGGCTTAGGCGCCTCCGTTATATTCTTATATTTTTGTTGTGTTTTGTATATTAGTTTATAAGAAACAAAAACGCAGTATCTGTCTTTTACCTCAAGACTGTTCCAAGTGGAAACCTCTGCGACGATGAGGGCTCGTAAAATTGGCGCATTTGAGTTTTTTTGGTACGGTGGCTGCGCAAGAGAGAAAACGAAAGAGACAAAGAAAGCGGGCGGTTCCCACTAGTTTCTACCGCCCCCAGAGGCGGCGCAAGCTTGAGGGAGACGAGCGGCCTAGCGATTCGTGGCGCATGCTTTTATGCGAAGCATATTAACGTAGGTTTCGGGTGGCCGCTGTGGTTCAGCACCAAAGACCGCATGACGGACTACAACGAAATAACCAAGGTGTTCCGCCTAGCTCGCAGACCTCTTCCACCCCTTTGCTCGGGGCTCAGTCGAGAGAGCAAGCCGTTTTATTCAGACAGCTACAGACGGGCTCACTCCCCAGTCCATTGCTGATGCATAGAATGTATCCCGAGACCCACCCGACAGACAAATGCAGTCTGCCGAACGGAGACTGCCGGCTTCGCACATATGCTGTGGAATTGTACCCAGTACCAGGAAGAAGCTAAGTCTGGGAGGATCCCGCCGCGACTGGAAGCAGCCGCAGGGAGCGACAATCAAGAGGAGTAACTCTGGGCCGTCCAGCAGGTCATCAAGGCGCTGGCCCGGCAGGGAACCAGCGAGCCGGCCACGGCGAGCGGGGATCCAGGCCGCGCGGCCGGTGCCCAGAGGACGACGTAGGCCCCGTCCGGAGCGCGCGCGCGTTCTACTGCAGGCCCCGAATAAACGTTTTACCAATCCAATCCAATCGGGCCTTCGCGCGACGCCCGGCAGTGGCCACCATTGACCCTGAAGTGGGGTCACTTGACATGACGTCACGTGATGACGTCACACCGGCTGCAGATGGGGCCTCATATTGCGCCGTCGGTCGCCTCCCGGCGGTGGCCACCTTTGACCTTGAAGTGAGATCACATGACGTGACGTCACGTGATGACGTCACACCGGCTGCAGATGGGGCCTCATATCGCGCCGTCGTACGCTGTCGGACGTCGCCCGGCGGAGGCCTCCATGCTTCGGTTCGCGCCGTCGCGCGCGACGCGGCGGCGGCGCCACCATCGCTGCATCACGTGATATGTGACGTCACGCCAGGGATGAAGCGGCGCGCGCCCGCCGTAGCGTCAGTCTCTGTGCCCGCAACCGCGCCAGCGTCTTTGCGCCGGGCGTGTGTGCGGTCAAGATGCCTCCAAACGCTAAGGACGTTAATAATAGGAATGCAGAACGAAGGCTGCAGCGTGCTACGGAAACCATAAGAGTGTGTTTGTCGGGCTGCAAAGAATAAAGTACGACGATTAACCTAAAACCACGTCTCCGTGACTTAGCCCCATCCACACTGAGGCAGCTGCTTAACATGCTTCGCATCCACTGGGCTTAAATTTGATAAGCCTCCAATTTTTTCAATGGGCGTCATGTTTACGGCACAAGCTTGTGAGAGCCTAGAGGTGTAGCGATAATAATAATAATGATAATAATATTAATATTAATATTTATTATTATTATTATCATCATCATCATCATTGGTTCACAGGAGTGGAAAGGCGCAGCATCTGTCACACTCGTTTCTCTGGGTATCCGAACCACTTGCGCTGCCTCTTGGTTCGGTAGATGCTAATCGGAACAGCCCGCTTTCTTCATCTCTTCTGTCGTTTCCTCTCTTGCGGAGCCACCGTACCGAGCAAACCAAAATACGCCGTAAATTAGGGTTTGGGTGTAGCAAGGAGCCTTAAACTTGGAGTGGAAGCACGGAATTATGGACATCTACAATTAACCAGGTCAAGATCATGTTTTAATATTTTTCTTGTGTATTGTACTGTACATGTGTATTGTACATTTCGTCGATGGACAAGGAAGACAATGTGGAGCTTAAGGCAGAGGACAACGGAGCCTCAGGAGGCACCGGCGAGCGAGATGAAGCGTCTGCGTCGGAGTGCTTGCTCCCTGTATGATGTATAACTCATATATCATACTCTTGCAGTCTAAGCGACCAGCGGGCGAGATGGCCGGTGGGGTCTTTAATGAAAACAACCAGTACAAAGCGTTTTATAGGGTAGGGAAGGCGCAGTAGCATCTTTGATCTTCAAGGTTGTTCAAGGTGACAGTACACATGCCTGGACTGCATAAAAATAATTCATTGGAAAGGAAAAGGCATAGTGTCTGTCACACTTGTTCTTTGGACACCTGAACAGTGCCGTAAAGGAATGAAGGAAGGTGGGAGCGAAAGTGGAGAGCCGTTTGTTTAAGTACTGTTTTTGGGAATGAATAATAATCGGTTCACGGAAAAGGGAAGGCACAGTATCTGTCACACTTGTTTCTAAGAACACCTGATCAGCGCTGTAAGGGAAATTGAGAATGTGGGAGTGAAAGTGGAAAAAGAGAAAGAGAAGCCGGAATCGGAAGGATACGAGTAAATTGGGCTGCTCCTGGGGCTACGGGGCTGGAACTAGTAGGTCACTGCCGCTTGAGTCGGGGGCTAGCCTGCAACCGCATTTTATTTGTTGTAGGCTGTCACTGCACCCGCTACAGTTTCGGTGTTGAACGACGACTGTTGCGACGCGCATTTTTTTCTCCCTCTTCTTTTTATTTCTTCTGTACTTTATTTTCTGTCCACACGAGACAGCGGAGGTGGCTCAGCTACAAAGCCAGTAGCACGCCAGTGCGTTTTCTTTTCCTTCTTTAGTCGCATCAACAAAGACCACCTGGAGATCTTTTTTGGGAGGCCGTGAACAGTGGCTATTCCCAGCCCCACGGGACTGGGACGGTAGGTCAACGCTGCTTGCGGCGGCGGTTAGCCAGCTACCAAATGCTTATCGGTTGTAGGCCGTCATTGCACTCGCCACCGCTTAAATGGGGGACGACGGCTGTTGCGGCGCGCTGCTTGCTCTCCCTCTTTATTTGTCTCTGCTGTCCGTACAAGACAGTGGAGGTGGCTCAGCAACAGAGCCAGTAGCAGGCCCGTGCAATTTCTTTTCCTTCTTCTTACAGCCACAACAACCTAGGGAATGTATTGTGCACTAACATCCAACAACACACTGACACCTCTTCGTTTCTCCTTCATCGAAACACAGCTGCCAGCGGTCAGGAGCGAACCCAGAAACTCTGGCACAGTAATCAGGCGTTTTACCTCTGCACAACAGGGGCGGGGAATGAGGCGGATACACATTTCGGTGAACACAACGAAAAATTGGAGGACACAACTCTAGGGGAACCGAAAAAGGAGTAGGTCTAGTCAGTGGCAGAAGCAAGTCATGAGACAGGTGTTAATCCAGGAGGACAAGCAGCTCCAGTTGCCGAAAACAAGCCAAAGTACACAGACAACCCCAAGCAAACCGGCAACCCACGGGGAAGAGATAAGACGCCGGGAGAGAAAAGCATCAGCTTCGCAGTTGAGTCGCTACTAGGTCAGGGGAATAGTCAGGACGAGAAAGTAGGCTAATGAGCAAACCTTGGAAATGCAGACGACAATACAACAGCAAAACGAAACCATACGTTTACTTGAAAAATAGCCGAATCTAACGCAGGCACAAACACAGATGCAGCTATCCACAGCTGTAACACGAACAGCAGCTGGAAACAAAGCGGGAGTAATAGCGATAAGGACATGAGACCTATACAATCGCCGCCAGCAAAACGCAAAAACAATGACACGGGGACTTCGAAAGAACTGAAAACTAGGCTCACAGGATTGAAAAATGGCTTCACAAAGCTAGAGAGTGTGATAACAAACGTCACAGATATTATAAAACAAATGAATGCGCAAATAAATGCACAGATTCGGAAGCTAAATGAAGGGATGCAAAAAGAGGCAGACGATAGCCTAATACAGGTGGAGTTGGCAGCCAGCAAAAGGTAGGAGCTAAAAGCAGAGGAAGCGATACTTCAGCTTCAATATGTACAGAACGAAGAATATTAACAAATAAATCTGGCAGCGGAATTGCAGAGGTTTGAGGAGAAAGAGGCCAGTGCTACAACAGCATCCTAAGCAATAAGAAAACAAGCCTCTCGCAATAGCACTGCAGGAAACAGGTATCCTGTGAACTTGGCAGGATAATATGCTTTCCATAGTAACAAACACGTGGGTGACAACGCTAGTAAAAGGAAATGTGGCAGCTTTGGAGCATGAGATACGATCCTGGGACACAGAACACGTGTTAGTGGAGGTGTTAGCCGGGAGCATCACAGAGTGGAATATTTTCATACTCAAAGTCTACAGCTCGAAAAACCGAAAAGGTCAGATTCCGAGCAATAATACAAAAGGCTAAAGTATAAGCGGACGGCCACAGCTACTGACAGTAGGTGACTGCAGTGCACAACATCAAGCATGCGGTTAAAGCAAACAATGCCCCAAAGGCAGGCAACTATGGAGAGATATTCAGTAGCATGGCTTCACACTTTATAAAATCCCAGACAGCCCTACGAGGATAGGAAATAGTGTCAGCAAAGACACGTCTCCGGGTCTCGCAATTTCAAAGAACATAGAAGGTCTAGAGTGGTACAACCCGAAGTTTAACCTAGGCAGGGACCATTATATCATAGTTGTTAAGTGGGGATCCAGGCACTGGTAGCGGGCACTGATAGCGAGAAGAACCGGAGCGGTTGTGGCTTAGCTTTGAATCAGCTGGTCCGCAAAAGCACCTCCTCTTCCGCTTTCTTGGCTATCTGTCTGTTTAATCGGAACTACTTCTTTACAATCTGGCCCTCGCAAAAAAGAGGAGCCATCCTGGCGACTCAAGGAGACGAAATGATAGCAGGATCGTATAAGGCTTTAAGCGGTCGACGTGAACAATCGCACGCCAACAGCAGCGAAGGTCGGTAGAAGCGGCTAGCGGTTAAACTAGGTAATTGACGGGATAAGTCTGTTGGAGTACTAGATAGAGTCTGTGATACTTGCAAGTAAACTTGCTGGTCAGACCGGGTGGTGTCGATGGGACCCAGAGTCATACGTGAGAACCGGGAAAGAATTGGGGGACAGAGTGACTGCTGTCGCTGTGCGCTTTCTTCTGGGCTTGCTCGTCCGAAGTAAGCGAGCGAGCCGGCTTGCGACATTCTTCAGCGTGCCTAGCAGCTCCTGAAAGTGATATATACTCTGAGATATCAAGACAGTAGGGGAGGATGGAGTCGAGTGGAGACGAAGGTTCACGTCCGTACAGCAGAAAAATGACGAGAATCCGGTAGTTGCTTGAACGGCGGTGTTGTACGCATAGATTATAAATGGGAGAATCTTGTCCCAATCGGAGTGGTCGGAGGCGATGTACTTGGACATCATGTCACCGAGCGTGCGGTTGAAGCGTTCTGTGAGGCCGTTAGTTTGAGTGTGGTACACACTAGCTGTTCAGTGGATGGTCTGACATTCACGTAGGAGCGCTTCGACAACCTCGGATAGGAAAGATTTGCCTCGATCACTCATAAGATCACGAGGGGCCCCGTGCCGCAGAATGAAATAATGAAGAAGAAAGCACGCGATATTGGGTCCGGTGGTATCCTGAAGTGCTGCTGTCTCTGCATAGTGAGTAAGGTGATCGACGGCCATGATGATCCAACGATTCTCTGCAGGTGTATATGGCAGAGGTCCATACAAATCGATGCCAACACGATCGAATGGTCGGTATAGGCACGGAAGATGCTGTAGTGGAGCCGGCTGATGGTGAGGAGGCGGATTGCGATACTGGGAATTGATGCACGAAAGCACATACTTTCTGACGAAGGTATACATACCGCGCCAGTAGAAGCGCTGTCGCAACCGTTCATAAGTCTTAAATGCACCCACATGACCACACTGCGGATCGTTATGACAAGGTGCGCAGATATCACTACGGAGGTGGCGAGGTACGACTAGCAGCCACTTGCGGCCATCTGGCATATAATTGCGTCGATAGAGGAGACGTTCACGAAGGTCGAAATGCTGCGCTTGACGACGAAGGGCGCGAGGAGCCGGTGAAAGTGACGAGTTCGTTAGAAGATCAATTAGTGATGTTAGCCACGGATCCTTGCGGTGTTCTGATGGTATGTCGTCGATGGACAAAGAAGACAATGCAAAGCTTAAGGCAGAGGACAACGGAGCGTCAGGAGGCACCGGCGAGCGAGATGAAGCGTCTGCGTCGGAATGCTTGCGCCCTGTATTATGTATAACTCATATATCATACTCTTGCAGTCTAAGCGACCAGCGGGCGAGATGGCCGGTGGGGTCTTTAATGAAAACAACCAGGACAAAGCGTGGTGGTCTGTAACAACATCGAAAGGGCGCCCATACAAGTATGCCGAAATTACTGAAGCACCCAAACAATAGCCAACCATTCCTTTTCTGTCACCGAGTAGTTGGTCTCGGCCTTGGTCAACGTTCGACTTGCGTACGCCACAACGTATTCATCAACACCGGGTTTTCGTTGGGCAAGAACAGCGCCGAGGCCGGCGTCGCTGGCATCGGTGTGCACTTCGGTAGGAGCAGCCGGGTCAAAATGGCGCAATATGGGGTGAGGTAAATATCGTGCGCAATTTCGTGAAAGCAGTATCGCAGGCCGGCGACCAGACAGAAAGATCTTTGTGAGAGCTGAGAAGTCGCGTCAGAGAGGCAATGATGGTCGCAAAGTTCCGAACGAAACGCCTAAGATAGGAGCATAAGCCTATAAAACTGCGTAATTGCTTGATAGATGTCGGCTTCGAGAACTTAGCGACAGCACGGAGTTTAGACGGATCCGCAAGGATGCCATCCTTGGACACTGAATGCCCTAAAATAGTGAGATGGCGAGCGCCGAAATGGCGAGCGGCAAAATGGCAGTTTTTCAGACTGAGCTGCAGACCGGCATCGCTGAGACATTGCAAGACAGTTTCAAGACGAGTTAGGTGGGTGGCGAAGTCTGATGAAAATATGACGATATCTCTAAGCAGCAAAGACAAGTGTGCCACTTCAAACCTCGGAGAATATTGTCCATCATGCGTTCAAAGGTGGCGGGATTGTTACACAGGTCAAACGGCATGAGGTTGAGCTCATAGAGCCCGTCGGGGGTGACAAAAGCTGTCTTGGGGCGATCGTGCTCAGCCATTGGAACTTGCCAGTAGCCAGAACGTAAATAGATTGAAGAGAAAAATTCCGCTCCATGCAAAGTGTCCAGCGCGTCGTCTATGCGTGGTAGCGGATAGACGTCCTTTCGTGTGATCGCATTAAGGCGGCGGTAGTCTACACAGAATCGAATAGATCCGTCTTTCTCCTTGACTAAAACGACCGAGGACGCCTAAGAGCTACTGGAAGGCTGAATGACACCCTTACCGAGCATTTAGTCGACTTGATCATCAATAATGTGCCGTTCTGAGGCTGATACCCGACTAGGACGTTGGCGTAATGGGGCGTTTGTACCGGTATAGATGTGGTGGGCAACAGTTGATGCACGACCCAAGGATAACTGCTGGATGTCAAAGGAAGCTTGGAATCGGTTTAGCAAGTCGAGGAGCTTGGCGCGTTGATCTGGAGCGAGAGCACTGTCGATGGCTTGAACGAAGGCAGCCAGAATCGACGAAGGAGACGAGGAACGAGGTTGGCTAAGGAAACTGACGCTATCGGAGATTGTGTAGGCGCAGGTGGAGAGAAGCGGCGGGACGGTCACAAAATTTTCTGATCGAACAGGCTCGGAATGCCCAACGCACTCGCCACGTTGCAATGTGAGTGGATAGAACGAATCATTTTTCTAATGGCGAGTTCGGTGCGGCCGCTTTGTACGCTAAGGACGGTGCAGGGGAGGGGAAAACAGCGTCGCGAGACGAAAAGAGAAGATGGGGTGAAGAGCACTGTACAGTCTTGTAGAGAGGCACAATTTATAGGCACAATCGCAGCAGATGAAGGCGGGATATCGTAGCATCCGCAACGTGGTATTTGGCTTCCCCAAAAACGTTAGCGGCGGTCGGTGCGGTGTACAGTGGTGAAAGCTCTACTTCGGCACGAGTGCAATAATTTACAGCGCGATTGCGACACAAGAAGTCCCATCCTAAAATAATGTCTCGTGAGCAGTCACGGAGAACGGTGAAACTGGTGACGTAGAGAACGTCCTGAATGGTGACTCGAGCCGTGCAGGTACTGAGCGGTTCGATGTGCTGAGCAGTAGTGGTGCACAAAGAAATCCCAGACTACGACAGAACAACTTTTCGTAACAAGCGGGACAGTCTAACATTAATAACCGACACAGCAGCAGCAGTATCTACAAGCGTAAGAGTACAAACATTTCCAATGGTAAGTTCGATTAAATTGTTCGGTGGCGAAGCAGGACTTTCGCTTGTCGACGAAAGCGCTGTTCTTGCCTGCGGAAATGCCTCTAGTGGTTTTCCGGCATTGGCGAGGTAGAGCGACGACGCATCGGTGACGGCGAGCGACGACGCGGAGAGGCTGAGCGGTGGTCGTGCGAGAAGAGGTCAAAGTGAGACGAGGGCTGAGGTGGCGCACGGGGTGGGTACGGCGGCTGTACGTAGGCAACCCAGCTCTGATCGAAAGCGTACGGGGTCGGGCGACGGCGGCACAGGCGTGCAACATGGCCAGGGGGACCACATGCAAAGCAAATGGGCCGGTTGTCAGATGTGCGCCAAGGGCGTAGAGTAGGTGGCGCACGGCGCTGAGTGAAAAATGCGCGCTGAGGCGGACCATACGATGGCAAAGGCGTAGGAGGAGGTGGTCTTGTGTCAACCTCAGCATAAGACAGTGGAGTGGGTCCGGACATCGGAACAGCGTCGGCAGGAATAAGCGGAGCTGTCAGTGGTGCGGAATGAAGAGTAGGTTGTCGAGGGGGCGGAAGTGCGTCGGCAACGTGTTCCTGAATAACCTGGCGTATGGTCGGAGCCAGGCGTGAACTGGAATGCGGAACGTGTGGAATTAGCGATAATTGCCGTGCAATTTCTTCCCGCACGAAGTCTGATTTTTTGAATAAGTGTGGTGCTTACAGTGGCATCTTACATAGGCGAGATCGTAGGTCCAGCTGGTCGAACCTACGATCTGCGACGAAGGTCGTTGCAACTTTGGCACATAGTGACAACATCACTTACAGTGCAGGGCTCTTTTGCCATTGAGGATGTAAATACACCTTCACTGATTCCCATCTTGATGTGGCGAATCTTCTCGGCTTCACTCATCGATGCAAGTACACGGTGGCACGAATCTAAAACGTCTTCGATGTAGCTAGTGAAGCTTTCGCCTGTCTGCTGCACCCGCTCTCGCAAACGGTGTTCGACGCGAAGCTTGTGGACCGCAGGCCGACCGAAGACTCCACAAATCGGTATTTGAACGAGGCCCAAGTTGGAATGTCAGCCTCGTGATTTGTGAACCACAACTTTGCTACTTGGGTCAGGTAGAAGATCACGTTAAGTTTCAGGATGTCATCTCACTTATTGTGGGTGCTTACGCGTTCATACGAAGAAAGCCAGTCCTCGACGTCCTGATCGTCGGTACCGCTGAAGATCGGCGGGTCCCGCGGTCGAAGAACCCCGGTGCATGGAATAAAAAGGGCCGAGGGAGCGGGGCCGGTGGTGTTTGTGCTGGACTCAGCCATTGAGGTCGGAATTCGGCGGCTGCGGAGCTTCAGGGCGAAGAGATGGAAGATAAATTCCGCGACCTCCCCCAAGTGTTAAGTGGGGATCCAGGCATTAGTAGCGGGCACTAGTAGCAAGAAGAACCGGAGCGGTGGTGGCTTAACTTTGAGTCAGCTGGTCCGCAAAAGCACACCTTCCTCTTTCTCGGCTACCTGTCCGCTTAATCGGAACTTCTTCTTTACATAGTATATAACATAGGAGGGCCGAAAGCGCGAAAAATCAAGCAAAGCAAAATCACTGAGTGGGAGAAGTTTAGGAACTGGAGAAGCGCCGAGAAAATTCCACCCATAAACAGCAGCGAGGAGTGGTGTAATAGGATTAAACGGGACGTCCAAAAGCAAACCAAAATCGTACAGGGGGAGGATCCTCCAGAGGCGAAAGCAGCCGGCTATTGCACATGTGGCAAGCCAAGTACTCTCTAAAAAAACACTTAAGGAACAAAAACGGAACAGATGCCTTAGAAGGAGCATAGCGATGCACGCGACCACGCGACCATGCCAGCAAAACTGGGGAGACAAATGCAATTAAATGGAAAACAAAGTTGGTATGGTTAAGACATGAAGCATAAACCATAAGCAAGAAGTAAAATGCAAACTTCCATTAAGTTGTTAAAGGCTAGGCATCATAATGATGACTTCCTTAAAGAACGTAAAGACAAATATTTCGGAGAAGTAAGGAAAGATAAATTAGAAAACTACAAAGGACACTCAAACCAGCGGCTAGATGTCCCTGTAACGGTAGCTGAAGTGGTGGCAGAAATCCGTAGACTAAACACGAAATCGGCACTAGGGACGGAAAAAATAACGAATAGGATGCTAAGGAACAGATAACGACTTGATAGTGGAGCTAAATAATTTTATAAAGAGATGCTGAGAAACAAGGGAAATACCAGAGCGATGTAAATTTGCTGAGATAGTGCTAATACCCAAACCCGGAAAACCTCCGACGGTCGATAATTTGAGAAAATTATCATTCACATCATGTGTAGGTAAAATATTCTGACATGTTATTCAGAGAAGACTGATCAGATACATGAAAAAAATGAGGTATGACCCCAAGAGATCATAGGGTTCAGGCAACATCTTAGTATGCAAGACGTAACAATATTAGGTCAGGCTACACCATGACACAGCAAAGTCAAGACAAAATATGGTAATGTAATCTTAGGATTGAGCCTGAGGAAGGCATTTGAAAGTGTAAAACATAATGCTTTTCTACAGGGCCTCATGGAACTAAACGTACAGGAAAGGATGTAGGAATACATAAGAAAATTTATAATGAACAGAAAAGCAAAAGGAAGACACCAGGGGATAGAATCTCAAGTATTAGAACTGGGGAGGCGAGGCTCACCACAAGAAACGATACTACAGCCCACACGCTTCAACATAACCATGTTTGGACACCCAGAAAAGCTAAGGACAACAGAAGGCATATAATTCAGCCTATATGTGGATGACATAATCATTGGGACAAAGAAAGGTAGCGGTGCTGAAATCACAAATCGCAAGAGGCGGCAAAATACACTACAATATGCAAAAGAGGGGGGCATGAAATGTTCTTCAGAAATATTGGAGTTGTTTGTATACAATCCGAAACACTTAAGGCAAAAAGAACAAGTGGACCTAAATATGGAAGTGGAAGGACAAGTGGTTACAAAAGTCGAGCAAATGAGGGTGCTAGGACTGGTCCTCCAAACAAACGGATAAATCAAAGAAACGATAAAGAATCTGGAAGGACAGGTCATACAAACGACAAACCTTACAAAAAGAATAGCCAATAAAAGGGAGGCCTTAGAGAAAGTAATCTATTGAGGCTCATACAAAGTTTTGTAATAAGCGGGGTCGGTAAGCCATGCCCTATATAGACCTGAAGAAGGCCGAAAAAGATAGGATCGATTGCATCATATGATAATGCAATGAAAGAGCACGACACCTCCCGGCAAGCACCTGCACGAAAAGGCTAATGATGCTGGGAATACACAACACTTAAACTGAAATAATTGACCCAACACTAGCAACAAAACAAAGAAGGCTAGAGAAAACTAAGGGTGTAATGAGCATATTGATGGAAATAGGTAGACAACCGAAGGAAGTTTGGAACAAGACAGATGAAATGAGAGCGTAGGACCGAATACGGATCCACATCCCATTTACCAAAGAACATGCTGTCTGAATATAATAAGCAAAAGCAAAAGAAAATGGATGAAACGCACATACGGAGATACGAGGTAGATATCCAGGTAGAATTGCATATGTAGACGCTGCATACTGCGGCAAAGGAAAACTGAATACAGTCGTAGTCAATTGCAAGCGAGAAATTGTTACAGCAATCTCTATAGGAACACGATCGATATAGACAGCGGAAGAGGCTGCAATAGCACTGGCTCTTGCTGAGGCCGAGGCAAAATACATAGTAGACCACCATGAGACCCCACGGTATTCAAAGAGGAAGCAGTAGAATTGAGAAAGCTACAGAGAAATACATACCTGAACTCAGTTCTAGTCAACAATATATGACCGGAAATACGATGAGACTTATGTTCATTATATAACGAAAGGGGATCTCTAGATCACGTAATATGGGAATGCGCAAAGTCACCAGGCCGGGCTAAAATATATCTAAAGACACCTGGGAGACCATTCTGCGACGCTCAGACCCAAGAGCCCAAAGAGAAATATCGGCCCGCCACTGTGCGACCCTTTGATCTTCACCGCCAAATGGAGTATATCTCGGTGCGTGCGCATTTAGAGAGCTCCGAAAACAAGGCCCCCGACAGCTTATCCCGAGCATCATATGCCCGGAACACGCGACTCCGATGTCGGAGTTGTCCCGGGAGCGTATGTATTTTGTCAGTGAGCTGCTCAGTTCACCAGGCCTACAGGGCTAAGAGAGCTATATCCCCCCTCAAGTGGTTTTGCTGGAAACGGAGTGGCTTCAGTTTGAAGGCAAGCAAGCTCAAGCAGTGGGTGAAAGGAGAAACGAATTGTTCGTGGGAAGTAGCAACAGAAGGTGCGGAAGCTGATAAAAGAGATGCTTCGAGTGAGAAGGTGGGAGGACGGCCATATTATCTAGAAAAAATTGGTGGTTCGTTGAATGGTAGTGTTGCATGCGAATCAACAGAGGGAAGTAAAGAGCTCAAGTTGCTGCGATTTGGGTGAATGCAGGTGGACAGCATACGAGAAAGAGTGTAATGAAAGCGTTCTTTAAGGCCATTGGTCTAAGGGTAGTAAGCGAACATGGTTTTGTGCTAAGTGAATGAAGCCTGAAACACCATGGCGAGTACAATGGAAAGGAATGACTTTCCACGATCGCTAAGGGGGATGCGAGGGGCACTGCGGAGAAGTATGGTGTGGATAAAAATAAATTTGTCGATTTTGGCACATCGGGTGAGATGGCCGACGGCAGTAACGACCCTGCGTTTCCCAGTTTAAGTCAACAGCAGGGGCCACACAAGTCGATGCCGACGACTTCTGAAGGCGTAAGTGGACATTGGGAAGATTGCAGGAGACCATCATAAGGTGATATAGACCGCTTGCCTCATTGAGTCAAGTGAGGTGAGAACGCACATAACTGAATACCGATCACCGCATTAAAGCCGGCCGAAGGTCTGCTGGCATTATAGACATCAGAAACGCTGAATTATTGATTAGTATCACTGATGGCCACCTTCTCTAATCAGAAACTAGATAGCCTTTATAAAATCTGGCAGTGGAATTGTTGGCCATTCAAAAGGAAAAGGACATCCTTGCGGATTTTTATTAAAAATAAAGCCGCCAGTGTATGTCATCGGCCGCCATGTAGCGGGATGCGTGCCATGCGCCAACGAAAACCTCATATATAACTGCCACGTGGTATTTACAATAGTTACACTAGTCACGTTTGAAATTAAATAATATCAATCATATCAAATTAAGTCATATTATATCACAAAAAAGGAAGCAAAGGCTTTTCATCCGATACGTTTACAGTCCTGAGAGCAGCGCGTAGGAAACTTTCAAGCCACGTTTACTGGAGTGCACTCATATGAATAGAGAGAACCACCTATTGTGGGGTACGTTTGCACTGCTCAAGCCAAGGGGCTACCACAAACACACCCCGATGAAAATCAGTTTGTTGGAAACAGCTGAGCAGCTAGACGTCTGCCTAATGATGGAGATTATGTTTGCCGCAAGAACAGGGAGCACTGTAAGCAAATACTTCTAATCAGACCTCGCATTCCCCTAAGCAAACCATTGAGCATGGACCAATCTCTTGAAGAAACTCTAGGCAGGAAGCACGAACGTCTTATCATATCCCTACCGATAGCCCCCAAGAAGAAGGCTACAGATCAACCAAATTAGTGGACAAGGATAAATTCAGAAATATTAGGATATCAAATGGCTCAAACACAAGAATTGAAGATTGGGTTAAGAACACAAAAGGTGCACATACAAAACCTAACTGTACTATCCAAACAGAAGCACCAAGCGAAGGCTGTTATTAATTACATTTACGGGCGGCCAGGAAAGTTTAATAAGAAGCTGTAAAACACTACGGATAAAGAGAAACCTAGAACTGAAAAAGCGAAGGTTGCGGGAGCAGCTAATAAGTGTTCTATTATGCTCTCCAGACAAAACTGCAACACGATGAAACCTGCCTTTAGTACGACCAAAACATGGTCGATTCTAAAATGACCGTGCCACCTTTCTCCTCACCGCTCCGGTTCGCTGCGTCGCTGCTCCCTGTCTCCTCTGCGACAGCATCCCACTGTTGCTCAAAAAGAAAACTGAATGCCGGAGTTCCTAGCGTGAGAACTGCACAACGCGCGAAATGTAAAAGGCCTCGCTTATCTCCCGCAAATCTGCAGGAAGTTTTTATTGCGAAAGCAATACTGTTTGCACTTTCTCCCATTGATGGTCGTGGCGCCTCCTCACACAGCTGCGCACCACGTGGCCGTGTGACTTCACGACAGACCGAGAGATGGGGACCCAGCTAGCGCCATCGATGGCGGAGGTGAGGCTTCACAGTCTGGCTGCACCGCTGCCGAGAGAGAGAGAGAGAGAGAGAGAGAGAGAGAGAGAGAGAGAGAGAGAGAACAGAGATTTATTTCATCTAGAGGGTTTGTGGTGGTTAGATGTCTACCATCTTCTGTAGCGGTGGTCGTCCGTCCTTATTCCAGGGCTCCGCCGGATGCCACCGCCAGCTGGGCCCGTCGGGTCAGACCTTCTTGGTCTTCCCGCCGGTAGCTGGAGAGCATTCCCTGCCACTGCTCCACACTCGGGTTTGTTATGATAGGCGCTACTGAACTTCCCTGACATTCCCACGTCGTGTGATTTAGCGTGGGTGTCTCTAAGCACCATGGGCATTTATTTGTGCATTGTGTGGGGTACATTTTGCGTACTGTGTGTCGGTTCGGGAAGGAACCTGTCTGTAGCTGCCTCCAAGTGACGGAGTCCTCCTTGCTGAGGAATCTGTGCGGGGGTGGATACCACATTCTGCAGCCTTTGCAGTAGTCCAGGATGGCCGAGTACTCTTTGGGTACGGGGTCGTTGTCTAGAGGGTCGCACGTGTTAGATGCCCGGTATTGAGCGCAACCTCGAGCTATGTCGTCCGCCTTCTGGTTTCTCCTTACCCCGGTGTGTCCCGGTGTCCGCACGATCGTGTGTCTGATTAGGTCTTCTTCCTCAGGTTGTTTCATTGGGTGGCCACTCGAACAAATTTTGCGGATCGCTCGATGACCGATTCTGCCCTGCAGATAGTTGCGGCACGTCGCTTGTGAGCCTGTCAAAATTGTCAGTGACTGCTTATTCCTGTAGCCTTCCGCAAGGGCCATAGCTACGGCTACCTCCTCGACCTCGACGACCGAGCAGTCTTTCAGCTGGTTACTTCTCGTAAATTCGAGTCAACAAGCGTCGCTACCGCGTTTGAGTGTTCCTGCCGAGAGAAAGCGCTCGCTAGAGCGGGATAAACGGGTGGCTGCAGCTGCGCTCCTCTCAGTGAGCTATGTCGTATGATGTGTACAAGGCGAGGCTGGAACGAGCTACTACGGCCAAGCGACGGCGCCGTGCCGAAGAAACAGACGAAGAGCGGGAAGAACGGCGAGCTAAACACCGTGCGTATGTATCAGCCTGGCGAGCACGCCGGTCAAGATCGCTTGATACGGAGCGGCGAAGTGAAACTTCGGATACAAGTTTCATGGACGCTCTTAATGCCGAAGATGTTGGTAAAGAATCTATGAATAGCATGGAGCGACACAATGTCAAGAGAAGAAAACGCCGTGCAGAAGAGACGCCGGAACAGAGAGAAGAGCAAAGCGTATTCATCGGATTGAATAAAGCAAAATTACAGTAGAACAATGTTCTGTCCAGAGTGAATCCATGCATAAGCCTTACGGGGCAACCATGTCCAAACTACCAGCTGAACCAAGGCGTTGCTTTCGCAATCTTCCATGCTTAACCAAGCGAAGCCACAGGAAATGTTTCTTCAGGGCGTTGTACTACCGGCTCTGGTCAACTCTAGCGCTGCTGTTTCTGCCATGGCTGCAAATCTGCCGTTCACTTTGCAATGTGACATCTATCTCAGGATTCTAGCTATACACGCACGTTCCCTGACTATAGAGCCTCTAGCGACATGCACTGCTCCAGTCACCATTGAGGAAGTTGTGTACGCAACAGTTCGTCGGGGTGCCTTTCTGCTCTCATGATCTTATCTTTCGCGGGATTTTCTGTCGCGTCATAATGCGGTGATCAACTGTGCTCGTGCTGAACTGGAGTTTCTTGCGCTTGACGAACAATCATCTGTCGTTCCTTTTCCTAAAGTAATCATTGTCAAAGATATTGACCTTCCTGCGTGCTCTTTCATTCTAGTGCATACCGCTTGTACTTTTTTCTTCAGTGCCGGTGTCCTTTATACACCATCGTCCGTCTTTCTAAAGCGCAAAAGCCTTTCTCCTCCTTACGCGCACTTTCTATATCCTGTGTCCTCACCGCGTTCTGAATTTCTCATCTAATCTCATTTCACATGTCCTTTCGTCGTGGTGAATGCCTCGGCATCATTCAGCTCATTGAGTTCATTCTCAAAGGTGACGCAACGACCGCTTTGCATGCCGTGGACTTGAATGCCCTCACGCCAGCTGTTATTGTGCTGGAACAGTCGTATGCACACATTTTCCTCCACTCCATCAATGCCAGTCTTCCCTAGGCCTAAACTATCTGAACTCCTTGCACTTCTGCATCGGTTCCGTGCTTCGTTCGATTCTAACCAGTACTTTACCCCGCGCCTTCACCAAATGTTGAAGATGGTTTATTCTGGGTGACCCTCAACAGAGAAAATCTGCGCCATAGCAGTGAGACAGGTTGGCTCTTCTTCGCCGGCGTCTTACGAGGTGTCCATCTTCTTCACGAAAGTAGTAATTTCGCACTGAATATCCCAAAAAATACCAATAAGAAATTTTTCAGTATGCTTCATTTATTTCAAACCCCTTTTGATCTTTTTATAGTTTTTACATGTCTTTCTTTGTGAGTAACTCATTTTTTTATCTAGGTCTGTTCACAAAATGAAAGCATTTGTTAATAAACTGCTGCATTGAGATCAACACAAAGAAGGAACGTATAGATGAGGACAAGGAGCCTTTTTTCAGTTCTAATGGATCAAATAGGTCGCCCATCTCACAGGAATAAAGAAACCATGAAAATATATTTACTGAGGCTAGTGATTTGTATTTCATCTGTCATCTGCAAAACAAAAAGGGGTAAACCTGTAACCTAACACAGATAGAGATCAGAAAACTGCATCCCGCCTCTTCCTGAACTCATGCACGACAAAAAAAAAATGGATGGCAGCTAAATTTGGTTATTCCTGGATATGCATAGCTGAAGCCACCCAATAGGTTGTTCACAATTCGACTTGAACAATATAGTCGCGATAAACTGACGGCAAACCATACGGTATCAATAGCGCTTCGATGCGTCTTTTAGGCGTCTTCCGAATATTTTTATGAATCAGCATTTTCCACTTCTGGTTCCTCTTCTCTGCTCCCATCTTCTTCCTCTTCCCTTCTGCCCCTTTCTTCTTCTTGGCGTCTTCCGAATCTTCTTGCTCCATTTGACCAGCTACCAATTATTCTCCCACTCTATGCTCCCTACTTCTTCTTGGCTTCCGTCACTCTGAGCAACTAGTTGTTATGGTTACGGCGCATATGCGGTATTGACTAGCAAAGCTTACACGAAATGTGCCACTAACCAGCCTAGTGTAACTTTCACTAAAAAATAATGAATAAGTCGCGACTGCTCCTCACTGTGGCCAATTCTGCCTGCAGCATTTGGTTCCAAATGGCCCAGCTTGTGTCAAAGCCAAGGGGCAGCTAAGAGCAGGCAGTAACAGTTTATCCTAATTGGTTGGGAAAAGCAATTATGGAAATGTGTTAATCATAAGGGGCATGTAGAAACAGATTTCAGGTTTGACTTTTTCCTAACAAAACAAGCCCCTAGAAAGGTACCGAATGTCAATATGACCATAATTATCTTTGGGGGATGCCTTTGCATATCTTTAGATGAAAAAAAAAAATTAAATTTGAAAACAAGACACGTGCTACAAATGAGAAAACAATCTGGAAGACGTTTAAGATTCAATGACTCCCCAAAAACTCCATTCAATCAAATTCCTGGCTGAGAGTTTGATGCCTTTTACTAACAACTTGTGTTGTGTTTCCTCTTTATGACTCATTGTCAGTTTTTCCTGTGAATATGCCATCTATTTTGTCTCGTCGATGTTTCGTGGTCCTTTTGAATTGAGCTTCGGGATGCTGCTTTCTCAATACAGGATACTGCCATGAGTTGGGCCGTTTTCTCGTTGTAGCATTTGTACTTGCAGGGTAACGGAGATGAGGATAATGAAGTTTTAGTGTTGCTGCCTGTCAAAAGGTGATCGTTCTGTTAAGGTTTTGCTCATGAAAATGTCCGAATGTCATCGCCCTCGGTGTAGTTGCATAGAAGGCTGTACCAGCTACTTCGGTGCATGAGCTGTGCACAAACTCCAACCAAATATGCTCTCAGCGTAATAGTTTACCTTATTACCATCTGATGAGGTCACAATTTTCCCGATGGGATTCTCTAATCTGAAGACTAACACACAGGTTTTCAGCTGAAACTGATGCTTGCAATGTTCAGGCCAGTATTCTGATTGACAAGATTTTTGCTTTAAACTTTCAGGATTACCCCGATGTTTTGAGAGCCCTCTATCTGTACTCATTTAGTAGAGTTAGCCACATCTGGTCCCGGCCATAGTATTGTTGTACTGTGAAACACCTCTTTAAAGATAAAACTGTTCTCATATCTTACGTAAATTGAATTATGAATTTCCTATGATCGCGATGTGCCCTATATATTATCAACTAGCGGAGAAATTTAAAATAAAAAAAAAATGGTGCGTTGTATTTTCATATCACCACTACATATGCTCAGCTGTATACATTTAGCTGGGTACGATAAATGTTCTCATACTTTCGTCATTTATTTTCACGGAGAACTTTTACTGTTCAATAAATACACCTTGTGGGGCTCCGCAGCCCCTTTAGGTGTTTTAAACCGCGCGCGCGTCTTTCTATTTGTATTGTTTGCACAGACAGCTCGAGTGCGCATGAGCAAGCAGATAATCTTGGGCGTGATGTTAGCGGCGACAGACGAGGGTAGATAAGCGCGTGAGAAGCGAGGCGCGTGGCTTTTTTGCCCCGGCGGAAAGGCCGGCGCGGGGCTACCGGCGGGCGTCATGGGCCAGCAGGGTGTGCACGGACGACCGAAAGAAGATCGCAGACGCGAAGATGGAAGCAGTGCCTGCAGGAACAGCCTAGGCGTATTTCTGTGAGTTGCTCTGCCGCGAGGGGCAATCTTTATTGTGTCGCCGTTAGCGCTTTGGCCCAATTGCTCGTTTTATTCGCTCCGCAGTGTGTTTTGTTTCGCCGCGGTAAAGCCCTGACATTCTTCCCGCTTTCCGTTGGTGTTCTATTGTCGCGCGCATGAACAGCCTCTTCCCAGCGCAGTGGCGCCTTATGTTTCTCTGTTTTGCTTTTTTTGTTCATCCGGAATAAACCGGCATTTTTAAGAGACTGGATTTGTCACGCGTCGGGCGAGACCATGGCTCGCGGACCCGTGTTTTGAAGGCGAGGCCTTCAACCTTAGCGTCAGGAAATCGCTACATTGCAATCTTAGGGGTCGTAGTCTTCACTAACATTTAGACATTTGTCATACCATGCAATAAGTATGAAGAACCGAATATGATAAAAGTCGGTACCCTGGGATACACCAATGGCACATAGAGAATGGCACACAGAAAATAAGATTCTTCACTTCAGATAGGAGAGACTGGATTGCTCGGCTTCCATCCCAGACCTTCTCCGACAGACTTCCATCTGTTTCCGCCATTGAAGGCAGTACTCTCAAAAGGCCACTTCCAAAGCTGCGTTGAGGAGGAGCAGGCTATGCGACAGTTGCTTGCGCCGCAGGGCACCAGCTTTTACAAGGGTGGATTCTAAAAACTCATTGCACAATATGACCAATGTATGAATATCGGTGGCGGTTGAGTCGAAAAATAGCGCAATGTATAGCTTTCATGATGCCATGGTTTATTTCATGACAATAAAGTATCCGTGTGAAACAAAATGCCGAAACGTACTTTCGGAACCCTCCTTCGTACATGAGTATGTCGTAAAGTGATGCGTATATTAGTAAATGGGGTCAATTTAGGAGTATAAAACTGTTCCAGTGTGTACTGTTCCTTTCAAAACGGACGCCTTGAACTGCTGCGCTGTAGTGCAAATAGCGACTTCTTTATACGCAAGCCGAGCACACACATAAAACTGAGGAGAAGATACTGGCGGTTGGCGAATAGAAAACGCACTTGGGCAACCGCCAATAACGGCACGGGCACCAGCGATGGGCATTGTGATCTAGCCGCGGCCCTATCGGAGTTTCTCAGTTTCGCTTCATTCGGCTAGGGTGGCCCGTGTCTAAATAACTGGTCGTCATTTTAATTTATCACCAATTTTTATGACTCGCTACTCGTCTATGATATTGCAGCAATGCACGTTTTGAACTGGCAATTTTTGGTAATCAGAGTCTGTACCAGCTGCCTACAGGCCTTGGAACAGGCATGAATTGCTAACCACATCGAATGTATTTTCCTGATAAAAAGAGCATAGAATAATAAGAAGGTTTCTATGTTGAGCTCAAAAAAGGCATCTCTGTGAGCGAAACCGTACAGTTGAGTGGAGCGAACCGGAACACATACCTGATAAGGATATTTAATATCTGGAAAGAAAGAAGATATCCTTGAGGAGAGGCACTTGACAATAAACTTGTAGTCGCCGTTCAGGAGAGCGATGGGCCGCCAGGCTCGCAGGTCAGTGCGTCTCAAACATTCCTTAAAAAGAAGGGTGATCATCCGTTCTCTTTCAGTATCTGAAATCATCCCCTCACCCAGGAGCCTATTGCAATGTCGGTGAAAGCCTTCTTGAGCTGCCCCCAGAACTTCACATAAAACTAAATAGTTAGGCCGTCCGATACCGGGCTACGATTCTACGGAAGGACTTAAGCGCCGCTCCAAGTTCAATCTCGTCTAAAATAGCCCCTGAGAAGTGATCTAGATTGAAGGGAGTTCCGAAAGTATAAGTAGCTGTGCTTGGAACTGGAGCCTGATAGAGAGCGAAATAAAACATCCGTGCTGCTTTAAGAACAGCGTCCGGCGTGTTTGCATTAGAACCCGTAACTGGGTCTACCAATTGAGTGAGAGAAGTTTCGGTGCGCGCTAAACGTCGTTACAGTGCAGTAGAATATGCCCATATAGCATATGGGCTTGTGAGGTTTAACGTCCCAAAGCAGATATAGCTACAGAATGTGCTCATATTCTCAAGCACAGGAGCGGCGTCGGGGGAGGTGCCTGTTGTACCAATGTTCGCTTTGCCAGTGGCCCCGCGCACCATGACTATACGGCCATCCAAGGGCCGTTAAAGTAATTGGCGGAGCCGGATGCGTTGTGAGGCAAGTGCTTCGCTGAATCCGTGGCAGCAGAAACAGGCTTAGAAAGCAGGAGGATGGCATCAGAGACTATGATTGTCTCTGCTGCTCCTCACGTGCAAGCTTCATTCCCACCGCCACAAAACAGTCACACGCTAAAGCCTCATTGTGCTCATCCAGCACGGTCTAAAGCCTAGCTGCACTTGACAGAACGTATGAGAATACCGAAGATTATGTTAACGATTTCCTGTCCTGTAGAAGCTGCAAATTGTGCCACCAAGTTCCCTTCCTGCGAGAGACTATAGTCCCATCAGTGAAGCGAAGGATGACACACACATGTGATCACCCCAAGTCATTCTTGTATGCCCGAGCGGAGATCCCTCCAGGCATCAACTAGTTCTAGCTCCTCCACAAGCTCCTAAGTGTCCGCGCTTCCTACATATTCCGCGGAGTGTCACGAGAAGAGAGGTGATCCGCCCTGTCGAGGACACAGATGAAGTCACAAACCAGAACTACCTTGGATGGACATACTAACTCAGAGTCAAGGCGCCTGAGGAATCCACCCTGGTCACGACCATTGTGCGGGGTGTCGATGTTGACTGCGCGATTGCCAGATTCAAGAACCTTAGGCAGGACTCGGCCCTCAGCATCCCTGGAGTGGCGGAAGACTGTACCGCGTAAGCGTGAAATAAAAATATTACCAACCCCGCAGGACCCAAATGCACCATAGCCCCTTAGGACTTTGTACCATATGTGCTGTCGAAGCTCTGGTTCTGGCCAAGATGATGGATGTAGGTCTCTTGGAAGACTAAAATATCTGCTTTAGACCCAGCACGCTTAACGACCTGAGCTTGCGTGGGGCGACTACACTTGCCACGAAAGTTAAAAGTAGTTACTGTAAGCGGTGTCAGCATATTGGAAGAAGATACCTCAAAAAACAGTAAAGAAGAAAGCCCCACATAAGGCAAAACTATCGGAGCAAAGAGAACTGGAAAAAGGAAATCCTTACTGAGAATTTAATTCTCCCAAACCTCGCGATCGGGGGACCCCACTTTAGTAGAAGTGTCGGCAGTGGAGGATGAAGACGAGGACGAAAAGGAATCTAAATGCTAAGAGCATTCGCAGTCAACCGTATCTCAGTACAAACAAGCCGACCGCGTGGGCGAAGAGAATAGTGAGGCTGCGGGGAGCTTTGCCTCATTGGCAACAGTAAAATAGTCACAGCCCTGTCCCTTGTACAACACTCAGCAGAAAAAGGATCCCTAGATCACCCGAAATATTAAAATTCCCACCTTTTAAAACAATACGGCTCCCACTGAGCACCAGAACACTATCCGTAGAATGCCGCAGGAATCTAAACTACGTCAATCGCCGCCTCCGCTTTACAAAAACACTCAAGGCAAGTAGATGCCTGGGTGTAAAAGGGCAATAGAGAGCTTGACCATGGAACGCAATGAGAATACCTGCTCTGGGCAAAGAAACGGAGTAGAGTGCTCAGAAAAAAACGAAGTCAGGCTTCGAGTCAGAGGCATGTCCTGTTCAGTGCCCCCTGGGTTACCCTGACTTGCAAGGCCGAGGCTATGATCCACAGGTCGGGAATGCCAAGGGCTCTCCTGTCCCTAGGCAGTTTCACCACTGTCCTTTTGACCTTGTTCGGAGCTCCACTCTAAAAAAAACGGAAAATGATTCTCTCAGAGTTTTGTCGGTGCCGACAGAGGTGTTACGCGGGCGACATAGGTCAGCAGTGAGTACAGGAGGGACCGCGTGATAGTGGCCCGAGCAGCGAGCGGACACAAAAGCTTCTCGTAGAGTTTTGCCCTAGGTTCTATTTTTTCTTGAGCAAGGAACCGATTTCTGCCTGAAAGACCTTCTGCGGTGAGCTAAAAACCAAGGAGGTGGACTTCAGCTTTCACTGGAACACCGTGAGCAGGCTGAGGAGTGGATGGTGGACAATAAAAATAGAGGGTAGCCCTCTACGGCTTATTGACTTTAATTAAACTCACCTTACTGCACACCTTCATGATAAGAAAACGGAGGAGACATGATCATCATCCGGGACGACAATGGCTAGGCCGTGTGTGTATGCAAAGAGAGCACTGGCGGAGAATCTGGGGCAAAAGAAAACGAGCAAGGGAAAACCGTGGAGTTGAGAGGAGCGATCCGGAAAAGCTTGATACGAACCTATAACATCTGGAAGAAAAGAAGTTAAACGGGACGACAGGCACTTGGCTATGAGCCTCTAGTCGACACTAAGGAACGTCATGGAACTCCAGGAGACGCAGGTCAGTGCGTCTCGAATAATCTTTACAAAGGAGAGTGGTCGGCCATTTCTTTTGAGTATTTGAAAGCATCCCCTCACCCAGCAGTCTATTCACAATGGCGTTGAAAGGCTTCGCGAGATGCCCCCAGTGCGTGACCTAAAATTAGGTATTTAGGCCGTCCGATCCGGGGCTATGATTTCTATGAAAGGACGTAAGAGGCGCTTCGAACTCTATCTCATCCAAAGGAGCCTTTGATAAGTGAACTGGGTTAGAGGGAGTTTGGAAGGATAAAGTAGCTGTGCTTGGAACTCAAGTCTGATTGAGAGCGGAATAGAACTGCCGTGATGCTTCAAGAACAGCATCCGACGTGCTTGCGATGGAACCCGTAACTGTGTGTGCCAATTCTGTGCGGGAGGACTTCGTGCGCGTCAAGTGGCGTCGAAGGAGGTGCCTGCTGCACCAATGTTGTCTCTTCCACCGCTGAGCCCGTGCCATATTCATAAAGATGTCCCCGCAACTTTGGTGTTAATGCCGGATCCGGATGAGCTGCCAGGAAAGTGCTTCGGTTATGCTCCCCCCCCCCCCCCCCCGGCCAGCAGAAAGAGGTTTAGAGATCAGAAGGATGACATCAGAGATGATGGTAATCTCTTGTCACTCCGCATAATTTCCACCGCCGTGAAACAGTTACGCGTTACAGCCTCATTGTGCCCCATCCAGCACGGTGTCCCATCCAACATCTAAGAATGCGGAAAATTTCTTCACGACTTTCTGGTGGTCTAAAAGCCACGAATTGAGGCGCCATGTCCCCTACCTGCGAGAACCAGACTCCTATCAGTGAAGCGAAGGATGACACACACATGTGAGCACTCTACGTGGAGGGGACAGACCACATAGCGTGCATGCAGAATTCAGTCTTGGAGAGACGCAGAAACGATCTAGGCTGCTCTGAAGGCGCCTGCAAGCACAAGTCATTCCTTTCTGTCCTGAGCGGTGCACCCTAAAGGCATCAATTAGATCTAGCTTCTCCCCCAGCCGCTTAAGCGCCCGCGCTCACTGTCTATCGCATTGTTTAGGCGGAGTGCCACAAGAAGAGAAGCGATCCGCCTGTCGATAACACAGTTGAAGTCATAAACCAGAACTATCTAGGATGGACCTACTAACTGAGGACCAAGGCGCCTAAAGAACGCACCCTGAGAACGACCATTGTTCGTAGTGAAGACGTTAACTACAGAAATGAAAGAATCATCATCTGGTTTGCGCCCTTGGAGTGGCGCAAACACGAGCCGCAAAAGCGTGACATAAAAACAATGCCAACCCCACGGGAGCTCGACGCGCCTTAGCTCCAGTAGTACCTGTTACAATTTTTTTTTTAAAATACACAGCGCAACAAACATAGGACAAGCGAGTAGACCGGAACAGCGCTATCAACTGCATGATTTATTGAAAGAACACGAATATATACAAAAATGCTTAGACAACCAAGTGCGCATGTTCGCAGATAAAACAACATTTCACTTTAACCAGTTTCGTCAAGATATGAGATTTCTCGGGGATGAACGATAACAGATGGGGTGCTTACGCATGTGTCAGAATTCTTGTGAATGAGATAGGCTTCTTTTAATTCTCGTGGTAATTTCTCTCTGTGTTTGTACAACACTGAAGTTTCTTTGAACAGGGGAGTGCAAGGAGTTTGCAAAGGGGGCTTTTGGCTACATTCCTTGTGGGGTAGTGCCAGGTTCGATGACGGGGCTTTTTCTAGGGAGCTTTCATGTTCTCTTAGCCTTACGTTAAGACACCTTCCTGACTGACCAATGTAATCTTTTCCGCAAATAAAAGGCGCTCTGTATACCACTCCTTCTGTGCACGGAAGAAAAGCTACATTATGTTTTAACTGGCATCCCCCCCGGCCTCCACGTCGTTTTTTGTCATGTATTTTTCGGTCTACTTTAGCACAAATGCTGCCAAGCTTTATGGGCGCAGAAAACATGACCTGCACTCCATACCTATGTCCACCTTGCCGTAGGCGATGCGAAATTCCATGCACATACGGTATGACGGCAATATTTTTCATTTTACGGGGTGTCTCAGGATCCTGTCGTATTCTAGAGGCCCTTACTTTTTTCAGGACCTTGTTGCAAGCAAGCAAGATTACGTCATCGGGGAAGCCTGCTGATCTCAATCTGTCTATCTGATCTTTGAAGCTATACTTGATGGCATGGTGGCAGGATTTTACAATTGATGACCCTATGCATGACACAGCTATACCACACTTCACTAATTTCGAATGGCCAGATTTAAAATTGAGCAAAGGCTTTTTCGATTTTGGTGCAAACGTCCAGCAGACGTGATTTTGCCCTAAATTTAACCCTTAAATCAAGAAAGGGAAGAATATCACAAGACGGGGTTTCGAATGTAAAGTTTAGGCCATTACCGCAGTCTTGAAAAACTTTTAGAACGTCTTCAACGCACTTTGAAAGGTCGTGCGCTTCTACAAACACAAGGTAATCGTCCACGTATCTGAACACTTTTTTTACAAAGGGAGGAACATTATTATTGATGGCTTTGTCAACATAACTTAGATAAATTTCACTTAAAACTGGTGCCACACTCGACCCAATGCACACGCCTGATTTTGTAAATACAATTGACCCTCAAACTGAAAAAAGGTGGATTGCAGGTATAATGACAGCAGTTCCAGAAAAGATGCCACAGAAATGCCAACATTGCGAATGAAGTTTTGCTCCTCATTGTCATCCGTTATACATTTTTGAACACAAACCATGAGATGCTCATGCTGAAGCGAATAGTAGAGGTCTTGAACGTCTGTACTGAAGGCTTTACAAGAGCCTGGGTTGTGACACGACAGGTAATCGGCAAGAACGGTGGAATCCGACAAACGAAAAGGATCTTCTACTGTCAGCATGCCAAGACCCTTCTGCAAAAATTTTGACACCGCATATTGCCACGTGTTTTTCTCAGTAACAATGCATCGAAATGGAATGTCCGGCTTATGAGTCTTAGCGGCAAAAAATATTTCTAAAGAATTTATTTTTGCATTTTTACTGAGGAATACAGGGGTCGAGTCCCTGACTGCTCTGTAACTGTAAAGCCTTTGTCTTATTTCTTTTTACCGTGGCATTTACACGCTTGAAATTCTTGTTGATGGCTAATCTCGATTTTTCCTTGAACATGTCATCTGGCATAATCACGAAAAACCCTTTTTTATAGGAGAGAAGTGCATTCAGTTTTTGTGACGCCAGAAAGTTAACTAAAGGAGATAGGCTAAAAACCTTGTTACTTTTTTCCTTATTAAAACTTACGGCTTCAACGCAGTCAACCATGCACCTTGTTCGCTCATCCTGCGGAGCCTGTCGGGAAATGTTCCTTGCAAGAGCTATCTTCTCCAATTTTTCAAGCGTCGGCTGTACACAGAACTTCGGTCCCAGTCTCAGAACCTTCTGGTAATTTTCGGGCACCTTCTGTTCTCCCAAAATTAGTACCTTTCCTTCCTAACGTGGAGGCTTCTTCACAAGTGTCCAATGTTGAGCAGAGTTCCAGAGGAATTCCGTGTTCCGTTCCGCAACTTGGCACCACTCTCGGAAGCGCTGCACTCGATGCCTCTCCTTGCCGCATGCCACCCAGAGGATGTCCTTGTAAAGCCTGTGTCGTTGCCACCACTCTGATGAAATGATGCGGCACATCTTGCGACTGTGACCTTTTGATGGTTGCAGCCCACCACACACCACCTGAACTTCAAGCGGGCAGATCGCCCGTCTTGCACACCAGGAAGCCATCCGTGCTTTGAAAGCGCACAATGCAAGTAGCGAGGCCAAGGCGGCCTGGTTGTCGAGAAGAACATTATTGTCACAGTGAAAAGGGCTCAATGTACTAGAAATAAATTGCAAAAGAACTATGAGTTGAGCTAGTTGGTGCTTCATTTTTTAAAAATACACAGTGCAACAAACATAGGACAAGCGAGTAGACCGGAACAGCGCTATCAACTGCATGATTTATTGAAAGAACACGAATATATACAAGAATGGTCTGACAACCAAGTGCGCATGTTCGCAGATAAAACAACATTTCACTTTAACCAGTTTCGTCAAGATATGAGATTTCTCGGGGATGAATGATAACAGATGGGGTGCTTACGCATGTGTCAGAAGTCTTGTGAATGAGATAGGCTTCTTTTAATTCTCGTGGTAATTTCTCTCTGTGTTTGTACAACACTGAAGTTTCTTTGAACAGGGGAGTGCAAGGAGGGTGCAAAGGGGGCTTTTGGCTACATTCCTTGTGGTGTAGTGCCAGGTTCGATGACGGGGCTTTTTCTAGGGAGTTTTCATGTTCTCTTAGCCTTATGTTAAGACACCTTCCTGACTGACCAATGTAATCTTTTGCGCAAGTAAAAGGCACTCTGTATACCACTCCTTCTGTGCACGGAAGAAAAGCTACATTATGTTTTACCTGGCATCCCCCCTGGCCTCCACGTCGTTTTTTGTCATTCATTTTTCGGTCTACTTTTGCGCAAATGCTGCCATGTTTTATGGGCGCAGAAAACATGACCTGTACTCCATACCTATGTCCACCTTGCCGTAGGCGATGCGAAATTCCATGCACTTACGGTATGACGGCAATATTTTTCTTTTTACGGGGTGTCTCAGGATCCTGTCGTATTCTAGAGGCCTTTACCTTTTTCAGGACCTTGTTGCAAGCAAGCAAGGTTACGTCATCGGGGAAGCCTGCTGATCTCAATCTGTCTATCTGATCTTTGAAGCTATACTTGATGGCATGGTGGCGGGATTTTACAATTGATGACCCTATGCATGACACAGCTATACCACACTTCACTAATTTCGAATGGCCAGATTTAAAATTGAGCAAAGGCTTTTTCGATTTTGGTGCAAACGTCCAGCAGACGTGATTTTGCCCTAAATTTAACGCTTAAATCAAGAAAGGGAAGAATATCACAAGACGGGGTTTCGAATGTAAAGTTTAGGCCTTTACCGCAGTCTTGAAAAACTTTTAGAACGTCTTCAACGCACTTTGAAAGGTCGTGCGCTTCTACAAACAGAAGGTAATCGTCCACGTATCTGAACACTTTTTTTACAAACGGAGGAACATTATTATTGATGGCTTTGTCAACATTGTAAAATCCTGCCACCATGCCATCAAGTATAGCTTCAAAGATCAGATAGACAGATTGAGATCAGCAGGCTTCCCCGATGACGTAATCTTGCTTGCTTGCAACAAGGTCCTGAAAAAAAGCAAGGGCCTCTAGAATACGACAGGATCCTGAGACATCCCGTAAAAAGAAAAATATTGCCGTCATACCGTATGTGCATGGAATTTCGCATCGCCTACGGCAAGTTGGACATAGGTATGGAGTGCAGGTCATGTTTTCTGCGCCCATAAAACATGGCAGCATTTGCGCTAAAGTAGACCAAAAAATAAATGACAAAAAACGACGTGGAGGCCGGGGGGCCTGCCAGGTAAAACATAATGTAGCTTTTCTTCCGTGCACAGAAGGAGTGGTATACAGAGTGCCTTTTACTTGCGCAAAAGATTACATTGGTCAGTCAGGAAGGTGTCTTAACATAAGGCTAAGAGAACATGAAAACTCCCTAGAAAAAGCCCCGTCATCGAACCTGGCACTACACTACAAGGAATGTAGCCAAAAGCCCCCTTTGCACCCTCCTTGCACTCCCCTGTTCAAAGAAACTTCAGTGTTGTACAAACACAGAGAGAAATTACCACGAGAATTAAAAGAAGCCTATCTCATTCACAAGACTTCTGACACATGCGTAAGCACCCCATCTGTTATCATTCATCCCCGAGAAATCTCATATCTTGACGAAGCTGGTTAAAGTGAAATGTTGTTTTATCTGCGAACATGCGCACTTGGTTGTCAGAGTATTTTTGTATATATTCGTTTTCTTTCAATAAATCATGCAGTTGATAGTAAACGCTGTTCCGGTCTACTCGCTTGTCCTATGTTTGTTGCGCTGTGTATTTTTAAAAAATGAAGCACCAACTAGCTCAACTCACAGTTCTTCTGCGACCTGTTACAAAGTGTGCTTCATTACAATATTCCTAACTAACCTCTCTTTAACCGTTTAATGGTTGATAAATATTTCAACCTCCACCATCGCCACCAACATTCAATATTTTTAACACGACTATCAATCACAGCAAATCCTGATTATCAACTAAGTGGTGCGTACTTTCACTGAAGATGTCCATTACTTGTATGTAGTGAAAAAAAAACCACTTGTCGCTTCTGAAGCGTGGTAGTTTGCCGGCATTCAAGCTGTTTTCTTCACGCGATATCCTACTTCCTTCCTGCCCAATTCTTTAGAAGCCTACACCGTACCTGAAGCCTCTAGATACACTGAGAAGGGCAGGAAACTTGCCCGTTCGTTAATTTCTTCCGACCAGGGCCTACAGAAAAATAGTTTTGACGCCGCTCACGTCGCCAAAAGCGTTCTGTCGCAAACCCGTGGTATGATAAGTGTGCCTTGTACATCACCTGGAATCTCCTCCCAGCTACTGTCGAAATACAATAGTAAGGAACCTACCGACCTTGAGCGCACCTTACCTTTCAACTACATTATTGAGCCCGTCACACCTTCTCCAGACCTTCTACGATGTGGATGTGAGGCCCTCCCTGTCTCTTGGTTAATCCCTACTACGAGCCAGACGTAATGTTGCCCGCGTGAGTCGTCAGGTTGGCTCCCTATTCTCCTGGAGGGATTGTAAAGAGGATGGCAAGGCACCAGCGCGCCGGCATGAGACGCGAGCACCAGCTGTTCGAGCTGGGACCTGCGAGCGCCTACCTATATCCAGCCCTAGCAAGCGAGTACGACCTCCATAAAGCTCGTCATAGTGGGATTCATTTGAAAGATTCGCAATGAGGAGTATTCATCTCAACCGGATCATTCATGTAAAATCGACCAGCTTGTGTCGGTTGTGACATAAAGGCAATAAATACGAAAAAGCTGCTGTGATGCAGTGGGCCCGTGCTCGTCTCGCAGTGTGAAAAACCATGCTGGACTCCGCGGGTTTCCGGGCAACATTTATTGTTTTTTAATTTTAGTTTCAGTGTTACAATCATAAAGCCAATGCTGGCTGTTCTCCAGCCTTGAGGTTATCGTGTTAAAATGTACACACTGAATTAGTGAAGTGCCAGCTGGCTCAGTTCACCTGCAGTGTAGAACAAGATCCCATCAGCATCCCGCACTATGCCGTTTCCTGGCAATGGTAGACCTTAAATACGCGATGGCGATGTACGGCTAAAACGAAAGCCAGGGCAAACACACTGAGGATAAGTGATCAATCTTGATGAAGAGGATGGGTTACCAGTCAAGAGGCAATGGGCTGCAATATATCTCCATGCACTTAAAGAACTTTATTATAACTCCAAAGCAAAATACACACTGATGTACACATAGTCCAAAGGTGTCTTAAATAATGCAATACAGGGTACTGCCCTGCCCAACAATGATTACTTTAGTGCTAAGTTAAGAAGTACACAACTCCTTCTCCATACAATACAAAGGGGAGTCTATTGACTACAAAGGGGAGTCTGTTGACTTCCAATCACGTAGAACATACATATGGTGCAAAATACACTGTATTTATATTCTGAACCAGCCGCACATTTCGGCTCCGCATCTATGCTACTTGCATCAAAACAGGATAGACGAAGAAATGGAACATACATTTTCCTACAGAAACAAAATACTCAAGAACCATCTCACTGCCCTAGCGGGACACGTTCCGGACAGCACACAGGTTACGTGCCTCTATCGCACCATCGGCGCCTTACAATGAAGTACCCGTGTGACAGCGCCGCGAAAAAGCTTAAGCTGACAGTACCGACACTTGTAACCGAAGTGTGTTCTGAATGACCATTCATATCATGGGAGAAAACACGTCTATACATTCATAGAACTACTACTGTTTCCAGGGCTAACCTTATTGTCTTTGCAAAAGTAAATAGCTAACGACTGAGTCGTTTTTTCTTCTTTGACTACTGAGAGAGATTATTATCTGCGCTCTCAAGCTGGTGAGGTGATGGAGTGGAGGCGTTTTAACAGAATATAACAGCGAACTTACGATTTCAACTTAAGATCAGATAATATTAATTGGTTCACAGGAATGGAAAGGCGCAGTATCTGTCACACACGCTTCTCTGGACACCTGAACCGCACCGTAAGGGATGGGAGGAAGGTGGGATTGAAAGTGGAAAGCGAGAAAGACGAGCTGTATGGAGGGCTACGGAGTAATTTTGACAACCTGAACGTCTTTAACGTGTGCTGACATCGTACAGCACATTGACGCCTCTTCATTTCGCCTCCTTGGGAACACAGCCGAAGAGGTCGGGTTCGAATCCGGGTACTCCGGCACAGTGTCGGACGTCTTACCACTGCACCACCAAGGCGGGGCACTGAAGATCATATTAATAGTAATAATAATTGGTTCACAGGAAGGGGAAGGTGCAGAATCTGTCACACTTGTGTCTGTGGACACCTGAACCGCGCCTTAAGGGAAGGGAGGAAGATGGGAGTGAAAGTGGAAGGAGAGAAATAGGAGCCGTAGTGGAGGGCTACGGAGTAATTTCGACCACATGGGGATTTTTAACGTGCGCTGACATCGCACAGCACACGGACGCCTCTTCGTTTTGCCTCCTTTGAAACGCAGCCGCTGAGGTCGGGTTCGAGCCCGGGCATTCCGGACAGTAGTCGGGCGTCTTACCACTGCACCACCCCGGCGGGGCCTGAAGATCAGATGAAATTGGTTTTTAAATTGATCAGATGAAACTGGTTTTAAATTGGCTTTATACTGAAGGAAAAGCAGAGTATCTCTAACAATTTTTCTCTTGGTACCAGAATAGCACTCGTAAGGAAATGGAGGAAGATCGGATTAAAAGTGCAAAGTAGAAAGAGGAAGTTGTGCCTGGTGAAGGACTCGGGAGTAATTTTGACCTGGCGATTCACATGCACTGACCTCTCATAGCATACGGACACCTCTCCGTTTATCCTCCATCGATACAGCCGGCGGCAGTCGTGTTCGAACCCGGAAATCTGCTACTGTTGTCCCTGCATCACGGGGCCACAATGCCGGGAAGTATACTATTCACTGTTTTCAAAAATTATCTTTCACTCGAGAGGACGCTAAATAGAAAAGAGGAGTTTATACGAAACTTTCAAGTGACATTTAAGCTGGCGGTTAGTAGAAATCCGAAAAAAGGAGACAAGGACTTTGTCTCTCCGAACCTAAAGCAACGTGCAATTTTGATAGCAAGGACAAGCGAAAGCTGAAGATTGAAATAACTGCACCTGAAGAAACTGAAGGTCAACGGGGAGGACACGTAGGTATGGCGTATCCCGCAACACCGGATTAATGCGGCAAGGGAGTCATATGACGTCCCGTTGTTCTACAAAGAAGAAGATATGATAAGACTAAAAGAGAAGACAATCCGGAAATCTACGGAGTCAGAAGACTAGGGAAAAAAACCAAGGTTGAGCTGATAATGTTAGCTCAGGAAGAGGTTCTGAGATAGATCATTTTCGGGAGAGTTACAGTAAAATGCTAGCAGAACAAGAAAAAGTACGAGGTATATTGCGCATGCAGAAGAATGGGGCGCAGTGTGGACCTACGCCCGGATCCGAAGAACATCGAACGCAGGTGATGCTGAAAGGAAAGTCCACGGGATGACCACAGGTGTGAACCAGTATGCCAGATGTGCGGCCAGGGACACATCCTAGGAGACAGCAGATGCAAAGCTTTCTACCGTACGCCATACATCGTTAAGATGCGGCGCTGGGAGGAAATGTTGTAGATGGAAGAACAATGGAGGCAGGAACAAGGAAGGAGCCAAGAGCCGATCCACAAAAGCGAATCCAAATGGAGATTTAGAGAGGATTCTTTCCTATGATTGAGGGAGGGAAGTGGAGGACACAATTCTAGAGGAACCGAAAAGGGATGAGATCGAGCGAGAGGCAGAAGCAAGTCAAGAGACAAGCGTCAACCCAGGGGAACAAGCAGCTCCAGTTGCCGACCACAAACAGAAGAAAAGACCGAGTACGGAGCCAACCCCAAGCAAACCAGCGACCCACGGGGAAGAGACAAGATGCCGGGAGAGAAAAGCAGCAGCTTCGCAGATGAGTCGCAAACAGGTAAAGGGAATAATCAGGATGAGAAAGTAGGTTAATGTGCAAATCTTGGAAATGCAAACCACAATACAAACGCAAAACGAAACCATACGTAGACTTGAAAAATAGCCGAATCCCACGAAGGCACAAACACAGATGCAGCAACTCACAGCTGTAGCAGAAAAAGCAGCTGGGAACAAAGTGGGAGTAATAGCGATAAAGACATTGTACCTATACAACCACCGCCGGCAAAACGCAAAAACAATGACACTGTGTTTTCGAAAGACCTGAAAACTAGTCTTACAAGATTGAAAAATGGCTTCACAAAGCAAGTGAGTGCGATGAAGAACTTCATAGATTTTATGAAACAAATGGATGCACAAATAAGTGCAAAGATTCAGAAGCTAAATGTAGTGATGCAAAAACTGGCAGAGAATATAAGCCTGATACAGGTGGAGTTGGCAGCCAACAAAGGGTGGGAGCAAAAAGGAGAAGAAGCGATACTTCAGCTCCGAGATGGACAGAACGAATAATATTAACAATGAAATCTGGCAGTGGAACTGCTGAGGTTTGAGGAGAAAGAGGCCAGTGCTACAGCAGCATCCTATACAGTTAGAAAACAAGCCTCTCGCAATAGCGCTGCAGGAAACAGGTGTTACTGTGAAATTGGAAGGATACCAAGCTTTCCATAGTAACAAAGGAGACAAGACGAGGGTGACAACGCTAGTAAAAAGAAATGTGGCAGCTCTCCAGAGTGAGATACGATCCAGGGACATACACACGTGTTAGTGGAGGTGTTAGCCGGGAGCATCACAGAGTAGAATTTTCATACTCAAAGTCTACAGCTCGAAAAACAGGAAAAGACCAGATTCCGAAGATTAATACAAAAGGCTAAAACATATGCGGAGGGAAATAGCTGCTTATAGTAAGTGACTTCAATGTACACCATCAAGCATGGGGTTACAGTAGACAACGCTCCAAAGGCAGGTAACTATGGGAAGATATTCAGTAGCAAGGCTTCACATTGAATAAAAACCCACACAGCCATACGAGGATAGGAAGTAGTGTCAGCAAAGACACGTCTCCGGGCGTCGCACTTTCAAAGAACATAGAAGGTGTAGAGTGCCACAACCTGGAATTTGATTTAGGCAGTGACCATTATATTTATATGGGTATTGCGCCAAACGTCCAGGGAACGCCTTGAGCCTAAAGGACTGCCGAAGTCTGAGAGCGGTCCGAGGAGCGGTCTGAGCGTGGTTCCAGGCAACCAACTTCGTCGTCTACGAAAACTAGCAACCATTTCATCGTCTACGCCAACTACCCACTGATTTTCTCCGCTTCGTCGTCGACTATAGTTAGTATCAATATCATAGTATATAATATAGAAGGTGGGCCGAAAGCGCGAAAAATAAAGAAAAGCAACATCACTGAGTGGGACAAGTTTAGGAACTGGAGTAGCGCCGAGAAAATTCCACCCATAAACAGCTTTGAGGAGTGGTGTAAGAGAATTAAACAAGACGTCCAAAAGCGCTCCAAAATTGTTCAGGGGGAGGATCCTCCAGAGGTGAAAGGCACCCAGCTATTGCACTAGTGGCAAGTCAAGCAGACTAAAAAAACACCAAAGAAATAAAAACAGAACAGATGTCTTAGAAGGAGGGCAGTGAAGCTAAACAAATAGAAAAGCATGCGAGCACGCGGCCATGCGAGCAAAACTTGGGCGACAAATGCAATCAAATGTAAAACATAATGGGTATGGCTAAGACATGAAGCATAATACAATGCCTGCTAGATCCAGAGAAAAATGGGTCTAGAGGTTCGGGCAGAGATCGTGCGGCTCAAAACTAAATCCGCGCCGGGCCCGGACGGGGTTATAAATAAAATGCTCAGAAATTAGATGATGACTTGATTAGATACCTAACAGAGAACTATTCAAGATGTTTGGGACAGAGGGCAGCTTCCAGAGCAGTGGAAGGCGGCAAATATTAATAAACCAAAACTGGGCAATCCGCCGCAGCTAGAAACTCTTACAATGATTGTTTATTAAAAAATTAATTTTCACCAATTTACGAGGCCCCCTACTCCCCGCTCCTGGCACGCAGGCCTGAGGAACGGGGCTGGAACCTCCGCGACTAAGGACTGGCGAATATACATTCCTTATTCGCGGCCTCAGCCGCCAGGTGGACGGCTTTCTGCTGGTCAGCGAGGACGCCGCTTCGCAGCAGGGTTACCCAGGCTTGTCTACTTTTAATGTTGTCCCTTGCGCCCGGAGACATAGGGCATTCCCAAAGTATATGGTCAAGGGTCCCCCTCGCTTCGTAGGCTTTACATTTATAATTTTTTCTCTCATCTATCTGGGTGTGAAACAACCAGACAGGGTTCGGAATATTTCCGGCTTGTAATCGCCGCCTGGCTATGCCCTCTTTATTATTTAAGCTAGGATCGGGTGGCGGCATCAGACGTCTTCCTAATCTATAGTTTTTGATTATTTCATTATATGTTTGCAAACGTTCGTCCATCGCCTGGCTGTCGGGTGGCTCCGCGTTTGTCCGGAAGTAGAGATCTCGGGCTAAATCATGGGCCGCCTCGTTGCCGGGGATCTGTTAAAATTCGGGCGGCTTCTTGCGAGACCTTTTCCGATATTCCAGAGAGCAGTTTTACTGTCGCTAAAGATCAATCTAGCCTTCGTTCCAACTAATTTCCCTGACGTCATTCGTAGGGAGCACGTCATCCAAACGAGGTTAGCGGCCTTTATGGAGCAGAACAAACTGTGGCCGCAAGAGATTGTCGGGTTTAGACCACACTTGTGCACACAGGACGTGATGCTGCAACTGCAACATGTCATAGTGGACTCACACACTAAATACGTGAAGGTAATCTTAGGGCTAGACCTCACGAAGGCGTTTGACAACGCCAAATATGACGCAATCCTCAATGGGCATAAAGAGTTTGGGACAGGGAAGAAAACATACACATACATCAAGCCCTTGCTGTCAGGCAGGACTCCTTGCGTAAACTTTCAAAATTTAAAATCGCCTAATATAGATCTGGGAAGCAGAGGTACGCTGCAGGGCTCGGTGTTATCCCCTTTCCTCTCTAACGCTTAGACCATGACACTGTAAATATTGTTACGGTGAAATAGCAAAGGGGTGTTTATTTACAGTGATATGGCAATGGGATCAGAGACAAGGTGAAGCCTACTAGCCCCCAGGCACCAACGTTTTTTTTTCTCTTCTTCTCCCAGATCAGCACAATTCTTCCTCGTCGTCAGTGGCGTGACATTATCTAGCCTGCTTTTTTCAAATTCATTCTTTCTGCACGCAGCAGAGATATTGGCAGGTTGCGATGGTGGTTTACTGATGGAGTAGAAAGGATGACGAAAACGCATCTAGCTTTAATACTAATATAATTTAATACCATTTTCATAGCATGACAGCTCTGGAAAGAATTTAAAACATCCTTCGTCATATAGTGGAAATCGAATATTCCTTACTTAAACATGTTTGTGGTCGAATAGTATACTTTGATGAGATAATCATCGCAGGTGGAACCTATTCGTCTCGTTTGATTAGTTCCCACAATATTAAGACCGCCATTTCCGCAACATTACAAAGGAATACAAAATTTATGGATAACATCTAAACGACGAAATCACGGTTCAATCCCACTAAGAAAAGTTTATTATAGCCCCAAAACAGGGAATGTCTGCGAATAAACACATTGTCCAACAGTATATTAGACAATGCAATACAAGCTTCAAGTCTTTCCTGCACGCCAAGTACTACAGCAGGGTCAAGTTGTGAAGTACGACCAATGTAGATTTTAACCCCAAAACATCCTTAAACATGAAGGGGAAAATAAAAGAAGATATTAGCTCTTGACACATGTTGGCTCGTTATTATTACAAACAGCGCACGACACTTGACAATAATTATTACTACAGTGCCATTATGGCCAGTCCTCTCGGACGAGCAACAAGAAACGTGCCCGTCAGCGCTGCAAGAACTGCGCCTCGTCATCGGTTCCAGATGCCGGATAGGTACTTTAGTGGAAATGTAGTGGAAAGAGCTGGAGATGGAAATTCCGAGTGCTGGATACATTTTACGTGCAGGGTGCCTGCGTGCCTCCACCAGGCAGCAGCGATGCCACCAAGCATGGCACAACACACAATCAGGCGCGAAAACACTGCTTGCAGGCGACGGACGCCTGGCCAGTAGTGTACAGAAAATACACTTCTTACGAGGTGCCACATGAATGAATGAATGAAAGAATGAAAACTTTATTGTTTCTTTAAGAAGTAGTAGTGGTAGAGGACGGAGTCTTCGTCTTGAAGTCTGTGTCCTCCTTGGCCGTGGGTGGGCCCCTAGACCAGGGCTCCACTGAGTCGGGCCACCTCGCTTGCGTGTGCTATGAGTGCCCTTTGGGCCTCTAGCTGGCAGCTGGTGAGCCGGCTCTCCCATTGCTCCGCACCTGGTGTTTTGTGTTTGTGAAATGTTTGATTCCTTCCGCACTCCCATGTGACATGATATTGTAGCGAGTACAAGGCAGCGATCACTGATCGGAACAGTTTCACGCGCTACACTCAGTTTCGTCCTCTTTGTCCTCTGTTCTTCTTTGTCCTCTTTTCAGAGTGGCATGCGGCATTACCCCCCCTCTTCGAAAGCGGCGACTCGACGCTGAGAGTGTCTTCAGATTATGCACACAGGAGAAGGAGGGAACACAAAGCTGCACACGCGCAAAAGATCACTGCCTCTCATAATATGGTTTCATCCGCACTACATGAACAGTTTCAGCACTTGAGTGCCGCCGTGTTGAAGGTCGTTGGCCCCGAGCAACAACTTCGTAAGTCACGTTACTAAGACGCCGAATGACCTCGTATGGCCCAAAGTAACGGCGAAGTAGTTTCTCGGAGAGTCCTCGACGGCGCACTGGTGTCCACATCCAAACAAGATCGCCAGGTTGGTAGTGAACGTCTCGGTGTCGGAGGTTGTACCGACTGGCATCGCGATGTTGTTGTTGAATACGGCATCGTGCGAGCTGGCGCGCTTCTTCGGCCCGCTGTAGAAATATGTCGACGTCTGCATAGGCGTTGGTGACATCGTCGCCATGACTTATGGGTAGCATAGCGTCCAACATTGTGGTGACGGGACGAACGTAGACTAGCTGGAATGGCGCAAGACGCGTCGTCTCCTGTTCAGCCGTATTGTATGCAAAAGTTGCATACGGAAGGACTTCATCCCACGTGCGATGCTCAACGTCGACGTAAATGGAAATCATGTCTGCAAGCGTTCTATTGAGGCGTTCAGTCAGTCCGTTTGTTTGCGGATGGTAAGCAGTAGTCCTACGATGACTTGTGCGGGTAAGACTGAAGAGAGCCTGTATTAGTTCAGCCGTAAAGGCTGTACCGCGGTCAGTGATAATAACCGATGGGGCACCGTGGCGCAGTACGATGGTCTTAAGAAAAAACTGGGCTACTTCTGCAGCAGTTGCACGGGAAAGTGCCTGTGTCTCGGCGTATCGCTTTAAGTAGTCCGTCGCCACTACTATCCATCTGTGCCCTGATGCGGACGTTGGGAAAGGGCCCAGAAGATCCATGCCCACTTGCTGGAAAGGGGCTGTCGGGGGAGGTATCGGCTGAAGGAGCCCTGCAGGCTTCAGCGGAGGTGTCTTTCGCCGCTGGCAATCTCGGCATGTTCTCACGTAGTGCTGGACTGAAGGTAGCAACTTAGGCCAATAGTACTTTTGTCGAATGCGTGCTAATGTTCGGGTGACTCCTAAATGACCAGCCGAAGGAGCATCGTGGCATGCGTGCAAGATTTCTGGCCTGAGGTCGGACGGCACAACGAGAAGAAAGGTTTCCTTGTTGTGCTGAAAGTTTCTCTTATATAGGACGTGATTTCGAATGCTGTAGGAGGTTAAACCCCGTGCGAAAGCACGTGGGACAGCTACATCAAGGCCTTCGAGATGCTCAATAAGTGGGCGTAAACCGGGGTCAGCCCGTTGACGCTGGGCCATGTCGGTGGTCGTGACGACAGCAAGAAACGGAAAGTCATCGTCTTCTCGGTCGGGAGGGGCAGCATCAACTGGTGCACGAGACAAGCAATCGGCGTCGCTGTGCTTACGGCCGCTCTTGTATACAACCGTAATGTCGTATTCTTGGAGACGGAGGCTCCACCTTGCAAGCCGTCCGGAGGGGTCTTTGAGGTTGGCTAGCCAGCATAACGAATGGTGGTCGCTCACAGCCCTTAAAGGTCGGCCGTAAATATAGGGTCGGAACTTAGTTATGGCCCAAACTATCGCGAGACATTCATTTTCCGTGGTTGAGTAGTTCGTCTCTGCTTTTGAAAGAGAGCGACTTGCGTAAGCGATAACTTTCTCAGTGCCATTTTGCCACTGAATCAGAACGGCACCGAGTCCAAAATTACTGGAATCGGTATGGATATCCGTAGCGGCATTTTCGTCAAAATGGGCAAGTATCGGGCCGGCCTGTAGTCGCCGGCGCAACTCGTTGAAAGCATCCTCTTGATCTTCTTGCCGCGCAAAAGGAACATTGTCTCGGGTAAGACGCGTAAGAGGCTCGGCAATCACTGAAAAATTCTCTACGAAACGCCTGTAATAGGCACAAAGCCCCAAAAACCTTCTAACGGACTTTTTGTCGGTTGGGCGCGGAAAATTTTTCACAGCAGCAGTCTTGTCGGGATCTGGTTTCACGCCGTCAGAACTAATAACATAGCCAAGAAAGCGGAGCTCCTGGAATCCGAAATGGCATTTCTGTGGTTTTATCGTCAGTTGGGCTGAACGCAGTGCCTGTAGTACCATTCGCAGTCGGTCAAGGTGCTCCTCAAAACTAGCCGCGAAAATGACGACATCGTCGAGATACACTAAGCACGTTTGCCACTTCAGTCCAGAGAGAACGGTGTCCATCATTCGCTGGAAAGTTGCTGGTGCAGAACAGAGACCGAAAGGAAGCACTTTAAATTCATAAAGGCCGTCGGGGGTGACGAACGCTGTTTTCTCTCTGTCCCTTTCGTCCACTTCTATCTGCCAGTAGCCATTCTTGAGGTCAAGCGACGAGAAATATTTGGCATTGCGTAACCGGTCCAATGCGTCGTCGATACGAGGGAGCGGGTATACGTCCCGTTTCGTTACCTGATTTAACTTACTATAATCGACGCAAAAACGCAAGGTGTTGTCTTTTTTCTTCACCAACACTACAGGCGAAGCCCAGGGGCTGGCAGACGGCTGTACCACGTCATCGGTAAGCATTTCCTGCCCCTGTCTTCGAATAGCATCTCGTTCTGTTGATGACACTCGGTATGGGCGTTGGGAAATCGGCTTGGTCTCCGCGTCAACCATAATGCGGTGTTTGGCTACTGGGGTACGCCCAACTTTCGAAGACGTTGCGAAGCATCCAGCAAATTCATGAAGGAGGTCTAGGAGTCGCCGCCGCTCAACCACCGACAGATTGGCATTAATGTCCACAGTTGATAGAATGTCGGGTGCATTACATCTGGCTGGCGACGGCGGCGCCAGAGTACAGATGTTCCTTGGCTCAATAAAGTCGGCAACAAACGCGATGGCTGTTCCTTTCGCAATGTGCTGAAACTCGGTCCCGAAATTCGTAATCCAGAGCTTCGCACAACCGTCCCGTAAGCGAACAAGTCCTCTTGCAGCGCAGATCCCTTTCTCAAGAAGCAAACCCACGTTCGTCTCTGCCAGTACGTCTCGGTAGCATGGTGAGTCGCTTTCTACTAAGATCATAATGCTGCACCGTGGCGGGACCGTAACGTCCCCAGCTGTAATACGTAAGGCGGACGTTGATGAACCGTCGACGCTAGATCTCGCAATGGCTTGGCTCGGCGAAAATGTCACTAGTGATTCTTTCAAATTAATTATCGCACCATTAGCCTGTAAGAAGTCCAAGCCTAGTATGACGTCTCGCGAACAGTGGGTAAGTACAACGAAGTCGCAAACATAAACAAATCCGTCAATTGCAACTCTCGCAATGCATCTTCCAGCCGGAGCAATAAGGTGTCCCCCTGCAGTGCGGATCTGAGGCCCAGTCCACTCGGTGAAAACTTTCTTGAATTTCCTGGCTAACCCACTGCTCATAACTGAATAGTCCGCCCCCGTATCAACTAAAGCTGTAATGAGACAGTCATCGATAGACACCGGTATGTCCGAAACTGCGCACTCAGGATCATCGTTACATGTCGCCTTCTGATAGCCGTTATCTTGTACTAAGCTTGATGGAGGATGTTCAGCACTTCGCTCGTCAGCGGCCTCACCTCCGCAGGTCGCTGTTCCTAGTTTTCCCGAAGCCTCGGGGAGCGGGGGCTCGTCGAGCGGCTAGTGCGGGATGTAGAGGGCCGTGGACTTGGAGAACGATAACGGGAAGAGGTAATGACGCGGGACCCGTATTGTGGGACGTCCGGAGGATTCGTATGCGTCGACAGGTACTCCTCGATTTCGGGTGGTCGTTCACCACTCCGAGGACATCGTGCACGCGGATGGAAGCCACGAAGTCCGGCGCGGCGGTACGGACAGAACCTTAACATGTGACCGGCCTCACCATAGTGGTAACAAAGGGGCTGATTGTCAGGGATACGCCAGACGTCAGTCCTTCGAAATCGTGCTTCGGCTAGAAGGGGAGAATGGCGTGGGCTTGGATCAAGAGTAGGGGGTTCACTCTGGCTTTGGGAGAGCCGTACCCACTGTGGTGCTGGTTTGGATGCGGCACAGTGGGGTTCCCTCTTGGAGGATCACCGTGGTTATGCTGCTGAAGCACGGCCGCGTACGTTGGCACACTCGGTGGCGGTGGCTGCACACCACGCACAGACGTTTCCGGGACAAACGGCTTGCCTCACTTCTTCGCGAACGACCTCCGCGAGTGATGGGAGCCTCGACGACGATGTTAGACCCTGTAGCTGAATATGTCTCAGCTCTTCCCTGACCACAGATCGAATGAGCTCCCTTAAGGCATCATCAGAACCGTTGAAGCCGGAACCGTAGACGACCGGTGACATGGCGGACACGTTACGGTTATAGTGCTGAGCCCTGTGTCGAAGTGTTTGTTCTATCGTGGTGGCCTCCGCTAGAAACTCTGATGCCGTGCCAGGTGGATTGCGCACAAGTCCAGCAAATAGTTCTTGCTTCACCCCGCGCATTAGGTGGTGCACTTTCGTCTCTTCTGACATATTTGGATCAGAACGCCTAAAAAGGCGGATCATGTCCTCGTAGAACATTCCAATGCTCTCGTTTGGGGCTTGGATACGAGATTTCAGCGCCGACTCCGCACGCTCTCTTCGGTCGTTGGCGGTGTAGGTCGCCAACAGCTGGCGACGAAAGAGGTCCCATGTTGATAGTGTCGTTTCGTGGTTCACGAACCACGTCCGCGCTGAATCTTCGAGAGCAAAGTATACATTATAGAGCTTCCTTTTGCTCATCCCAGCCGTTGTAATTGGCGACCCGTTCGAATTGGTCCAGTCAGTCTTCAGCGTCCTCATAAAGTTCGCCATGGAAGGACGCTGGTGTTCGAGACTGGAGGACGACGAAATGGGGTGAAGACTCTCCGTTAGCAGCAATGTTCGTGTTGGATCAATGCATGTTGGCCACAGGCGTGCATGAAAGAGGCCCGAACTCTGGCGACTGACCTCGAAGGCGGCGGCTGCAACTGCGATGGACCGGTGTCAAATCCGTGGTGGCTCTCGGTTGCCCTTGAGGGGTTGCACTCAGCAAAAAGGGAAATCGTACCCGGCTGCTCCACCAGAAAATGTAGCGAGTACAAGGCAGCGATCACTGATCGGAACAGTTTCACGCGCTACACTCAGTTTCGTCCTCTTTGTCGTCTGTTCTTCTTTGTCCTCTTTTCAGAGAGGCATGCGGCAATATAGTTTTGGGTTTGCTCCGCACCACGGACAGTTGGCGCTATACTGTGTTGTGAACATCTTATTTAATATGTATAAATTTGGGAAGGAGCCTGTTTGCAGTCTTCGCCATCCTGTGGCTTCCTCCTTAGATAAATGTTTATGTGGTGGGGGGGGGGGTACTGGAATCTTAGCCCCTTATACAGGTTTAGTAATTCCGAATAGCTCTCCCCACAGTTAATCAGGGGTTCCGCCAGGGTTAGTGACGTTCCTGCTCGGCTAGTCATTCCTCGAGCTAGGTTGTCTGCCCCTTCGTTGCTCCCGATCCCTGCGTGACTCGGTATCTAGATTATGTTGTGTATCGGTCGTTCCTCAGAGAGCGGACCTCCATTGAGAATCTTGAGTGCCATACTGTTAATTCTGCCTCTAATATAGTTCCGGCACGCCTCTTGTGAATCCGTTAGGATGTTAAGGGATCTCCCTTTCCCGTATTCGTCTTTCGCTGCAAGAGCGACAGCAATCTTCTCTGCCTACGTTATGTTAGATACTTCGGCTGTGAGGCTTGTGATGTGATCTCCGTGGTGGTTTACGACTACTGCTACTGCGCTATTTTTGTGTGTTTGGGGGTACAGGAAGGCATCAGTGTAGACTGTATTGTCCCGATGTCCCACTGCCCTCTCATAATGTTCTGCCCCAGCCTGTCTCCTGTGAGCATGCAGGTTTGGATCCATGTTTCGGGGGATGGGTTGTATGCGTATTGACTTTCTTAGCGGGTCTGGTATTGCGACCCTGCTGTTTTGTGACTTTTCTATCTCCCGACCTAGCCTTGTCTGGAGCGCCCTTCCAGTCGTTGTGTTGCTAAGTCTTCGTATTTGCGCCTTGAGCTGGCATTCTCCTAGTTCTTCGAAAGTGTTGCTGATACCGAGTTGCATGAGCTTGTCGTTGGATGTATTTATTGGGAGATGAAGTGCTGTTTTGTATGCCTTCCGGAATATTGCCTCCGCTTGCTCCCTTTCTGCTTTGGTAGTCACATGGTACGGCAGTGAATATGTTACCCGGCTGACCCCTAGGCTGTTGACTAGCCTGAGTGTGTCCTCCTCCTTCATGCCATACCTCTTGTGCGCTACTCTGCTGATCATCCGGCCTACTTGCCGTGCCGCTTTGCTTTGCAGGATGAGTGTGTGACTGCTTTTCCGGCTTCCTTGTAGCCACATGCCGAGGATTCTGATCATATTTTGTTCCGGGATGTTCTGGCCCTCTAGTTTTACATCGAGTGGTGCGTCCGTAAGGTGCCTACCCACTCTGAGGAGCTCAGAGTTTTCGGTGGAGCATCTGAGTCCTCTTTGTTGTGTGTATCTTTCAATGCAGGTGGCAGCCTCTTGTAGCGCCTCCTGCTTCTCCCCTAGTGAGGCTTCAGTGGTCCAAGTGGAGATGTCGTCCGCGTAGATTGCATAACGAATCCCCTGAACTTGGCGGAGTTTCTTGGCGAGGTTGATCATCGCTATGTTAAAGAGTATTGGCGATATTACTGAGCCCCGCGGAGTGCCTTTGCATGGCGTCTGAAAGGCGTCACTCAGCATGTCTCCCAGGCCTACTGTCGCTGTTCTGTCCGTCAGGAAGCTTCTAACGTAGTCGTGGATCTTCTTTCCGCAGTTGGTGGTGCTGAGTCCCTCCATGATGGCGGCGTGGGAGACGTTGTCAAAAGCCCCTTTAATGTCGATTGCCATGACCATGTTCTCGCCATTCCTTGACATTGTTTCGAGTACCTCGTCTTTTAGTTGTTGCAATATGTCTTGAGTTGATAAGTTTGCCCTGAATCCGAACATGTTGTTGGGGTACCACACTTCGTCTTCTAGATGCGTTTGAATTCGTCGGGTAACTATCCTCTCGTACAGTTTGCCTAGGCATGATGTTAGCGAGATCGGTCTGAGGTTTTCAATTTGGAGTTTCTTGCCGGGCTTGGGGATCATAGCGACTACGGCGTGTTTCCACTCCGCTGGGACTGTCCCTTCTTCTCATTGTTTGTTTAGGTTTAGGGTGAGGTGGTTGATTGCTTCGTCGCTTAGGTTTAGGATCTTATCCGCCCCTGCTGCCGTATTTTTCGTTGTTGCTCTTATGGCTTCGACGACCTCTTCTTTTGTGATGGGTCGGTCCGTGGTTGGGTTTTCTTCGCCCTGGTAGTGGTCTTGGTAGCCCTCTGCCTGGTATTTCCCGTAGCATTTTTCTCGTACAGCCTGAAGTAGCTGTTCTTCTGTACCTTCGTACTGATGAATTAGCCTTTGGACGGATTTGTTGCTTTTCGCCTTGCTTTTTCTCGGATCCATGAGTTTCCTGAGTATCTGCCACGTTCTAGCCGTGCCGAGGGCGCCATTCAGCGAGGTACTAAACTGCTGCCATCTCTGTCTTGCCAACTGCGTTGCATATTCCTCTGCTTGCTTGGTGATTTCGGCAATCTTCTTCTTTAGCTTTCTATTTAGCTTTCGGAACTTCCATCGCTTGGTCAGGCCTCGTCTTGCCTCCCAGAGCCTTAAAAGTCGCTTGTCCACTTTTGGTGCTTGCTCTGTTCGAGTCACGTCCTTAGTGTAGAGTTCCTTGATTTCTCTAAGCTGTTGGCTCCAGTCTTCTACTGAAGATATCTCGTCCTTTAGTTGTTTGCCGTGGGTGCGGAAGGCATCCCAGTCAGTTAGGTTTACCTTGCCGATCTCCCTTTCTATACTTTCTGCCTCTATGGTGACACTGATGATATAGTTGTCGCTGCCGAGATTTTCTTGCAGGTTCTCCCACTCGACTTGCCTAACGCCCCTGACAAAGGCCAGGTCGGGACATGTGCCCGCGCTTACACTATTACCCTGTCTTGTGGGCTGGCTTTCACCTGTGAGTAGCTCGAAGCCTATGTTCTCCTCTGCTGTGCAGATGCCGCACCCCTTTTTATCTTCTATCTTGCTGCCCCATTGTGGGCTTTTCGCATTGAAATCCCCTGCTATTATTAGTGTGTTCTGCCCTACGAGCTTCTTCGCTTCCGCAAAATGCTTAATGAAATCTCCTTTGTTTTTAAGCGGGCTGTACAGATTTACTATGAAAGTACTTTTAGCTTTTCTTTTCCTCTTGGGAATCACTTCGGTTACTATGTGTTCTAGCTGTGTGTCTTCAAACTCCTTGTGAGCTATGGTTGTGATTTTGTTGCTAATGAGAGTTGCTGTTCTCCCGTCCTCTTGATATGAGTATCCTCTTAGGGTTGGGGTACTATTTGTCTCTTGTAGAAGTATTAGGTCTGGTGGATTTCCTCTACTGTTAATGAGTTGCTGTTGGAGCCCTTGCTTACGCCTGTAGCCCCTACAGTTCCACTGCCATATCTGTAGTTGTTGTTGTCCTGCCTTGTTGTATTGGTACTGTCGTTTGTTCCCTGGGATTCTGATACAAACTTGCGCTCATTGTAGAGACGGTCCTAAGGAACAGTAGAACACTACATGGTACATTGATGTCGGTGCGCCACAAAGAGAGCAGATGCTCTTAGGCGTGATGCTTTGTGAAGCCAGGCGCTGACGCTTAGGCAAAACGATCAATTCCGCTTCCACTCAAGCTCGCTCACAAAAAGAAGTTTATTTAACACTAAACAGAAACCTATTAGAAGTTACATGGTTATATACATTTCCACATATTCTCAATTACAAATCGCAGGCGCAGCCTGCACTGCCTGTTTCACAATTGGAGCGGCGTCTCCTCCTCAGCGACACTAAAACACCCGTAAAAAGGAGAGGGCAGAAAGACTGCGGGGTGTAAAGGGGGGGAGTTTACATGGAACGCAACACAAAAACATGGAATGCGACACGCATGCCTTCACACTCGAGTCTAATATATCAGTACCAGCATAGCTAAACCTTCTTGCTGAACATCAAAGAAACGTTTATGCGAGTGCTGCAGAAATCAAGCCCCCCCTCCTGCTTCTAACAGTCGGACAGGTAAGTCCAGAGCAGGCGGCGGAGCCTCTGCAGCGCTGGATATATAGCACGCGCGGTTGCCTGCGAACTTCGGCCAGGCAACGGCGACACCTCTAAACAAAGAAAACTCAACAAATTACCAAGCGCGCGAACAGCCCTCGCGGCCAGCGGACACCTGGTCTGTACCTAACTAAAAACATGCGGCTCTCAAGGTGCCACATGACGCGTGGCACTAAACACTGAAATAACACATGTGCGCTTGTTTCGGTTGTGCTGCAGTTGGGGCATAGATCATTCGGGACAATGCCCCAAGACGCGAACCGCTGGTGTGTTGGTTAGATCCCCCCAGCGGCACTGCCACTCAAAATCCTTGATTTCGGGAGCGAGTCGGCTCGTTCTCCACGAGCGCCATTTGTTGGGCGCTGTGTGCCTTTCTTCATACCGGCAGAGATACATGCTGGCGACCATCTGGCTCACCTCTATCGGGGATACTTCATCGATGTCTACATCTGGAAAGCTGTTGCTCAGCCCCCGTTTGAAACCCACTACAGCCCGATAAATGGGAGGAGTCTTTCTGCCTGCGGTCTTCCGTGCCTGCCCGGCGCGAATACTCGAATGCCTGTGCTCAACGAATAGAGCATGAGCGATCGTCCCGGATATGGCGCATTATCTGAAAGTGCCAAAACTGCCCTCACCATGAGCATGCGGGCCACAGCGTGGAGGCAGGGCAGCCCACGCCCTCCCCAGCTAGTCGACAAGTGCAGGAGATGCCGGGCAACTAGTGCCGTCCCTCCGTCCCACAAGAAGGTGCCTGCCAGAGACGCGAGTCGACCTGCCGTCTTTCGTCTTTATTATCGCGGCTTTTGTGATCAGCGTCAGGCTGAACGATGCGGCGTCCAAAGAGACCCGTGCAGCGCGCGAGACGACTTCGTCCGGGGTACGAACAGAACCTACGTTCGAACGTGACACCGACACCTAGAACCCCGACTGCATCGTCGAAGGGGACCGCCGCTGGTAATTGACCCTGGAAATTTGCACACCGCCACGAGTGGCTCTTGTCCGTCTTAAGCTGGGCTCGTGACAAGGTCGGTACTCGGGGAAGACCCTTAGAAACGCGCGGAAACGTTTCTCATTCCAAAAGAGGTAGGTAGTAGAGGGAATTCATTGTCTTCCACACACATAGGTACTCGTATATGCACACACGCACTGTAGTACATACATGGGAGGACAACAATAGGTGCGATACTAGCAACAATCACATTATAATAGTTATTTTGTGTTCATCAACACCTACAGACCACAAGCTGAAAAGGAATTACAATGATCATTAAATCTTCCTCACGATTCGAGGAACGTAACAAAGGGCGTTAGTATCGCAAGGCTGGCATAAAACGCCTGCCGTCCCGAACGACGACGAACCGGGTGTGCCAGCGCTGCAGAAACCGCGCCTCTCCATCTCTGTCCAGTTGACCAGAGAGATACTTCTGCAATGGAAGACGCAGTCGCTGCAGCGATAGGTACATGGCCCTGGCAACGCCTCTTCCACAGCACGAAATATACACAGGCGACTACTAGCCGCGCAAAACATCCGCGTGGTGGCCTGGGGCCAGGGCCACCGTGCACAGAGAACATCCTTCTAACCAAGCGCCACATGACCTGCGCGACTGGGCATTCAAAGAACGCGTGCCTCATGGTTTCCGTGCGGCCGCAGTTTGGGCATTGGTCATTCGGCACGACATGCCACATGGCGAGGCGTTCTCTCGTGGGTAACACACCCATCGCCGGCGCAACTCGAACTCGCGGACCTCGGATAGCACACTGTTCACCGCTCACCGACGCCACTTTTGACGGCCGTGCGGATCTATTCGTCGCGGTTTAGACGCGAGGTGGCGACCATCTCGCTGACTTGCTTTGCGGGCACCTCAAAAATATTAAGGTCAGGCAGGTCGCTGTCGACCGCTGTCTTAAAGCCAGCTACCGTTTGGTAGAACCTGTGAGGCCTTTCAGCCTGTGGGCCCAGGTACCAGTCTGCAGTAAAGGCCCGGCGAGCTGTGCTCAGCCAGTACGATAAGAGGGAGGGCCCCGGGTACAGCGGATCATTGAGCACCGTGGCGACCAGTTTCGACGCGGGCACTCGGCCCACCGTGTTGACGCATGCAAGCCCGATGCCTCCCCTTTCTTGCGGTAGGTGAAAGGTAGGTGAAGGAAACGGCGCGCGACAAGAGCTGTCCCGCCATCCCAGACAAACACTCCAGCCAGGGAGGCGAGGCGACCTGCCGTTCGATGCGGAATCACCGCAACGCGCGAAACGTAGAGCGCGTAGGCGTACGCCTTAGTCTTTACTACCTCGACTTTTGTCAGGGAGTTAAAGAGAATTTATTGGGTACATGCATACATACATACAAAAACGCACATTACTCACAAAACAAAGCACTATACAAAACTCTATATGTTGCATATGCATAATAAACTAAATATAACATGTTTCCCCAGAGAGGGGAAAACAGTATAAATGAGGAGGGTTGTAATAAAGGACGACAGGCATCTCAAGTCTGCTGCCTCGTACAACATAGAAGCGCGTGTGCCAGCGCCGCAGAAACCGCGTCTTGTCGTCAGTTTCTAACTGTCCAGACAGATACTTCCAGACGACGAGGGGCAGCCTCTGCAATGCTGGGTACATTGCTCGAGCAGAAGTTCGGCGCGCCTCAGGGAGGCACCTGGGACGCCACAGCACGAACAGAACCGCACTGAACACAAGGTGTTCAAAAGGGGTGTGCCGCCGCCTGACGCTGGGGTTCATGCGGACGTTAAACATCCCATATGCGAGCCGCCACACTCTTCTCGGAACTACACATTCGAAAAAAGAACATGCGCGAGGCTCTCGGGAGCAGCACAGTTGGCACACTGGTCCTTGGGTACAACACCCCATCTGGCAAGGCGCTGTTTCGTGGGGAGGACGCCCCAGCCGGTCAAAATCTCTCACTCCATTTGGCAGCCGACAAGCTGCCCACGCAACTTACTGGTAGGAAGGGACCTTTCTATGATACGCCCAGGCCACACGATGTATCCATATACCATCCTCAGAAACACGCGAAGAAGTGGGGAGCACTACAGTAGCAATTTTTATATCGAAATTAGAAATCCTGCATATTGTGGCATGTGATCAACAGTAGCATTGCCTTTTAGTATTTCCCTACAGTTGTTATCGGTGTTAGCAGCTAGAGAAAATGCTGAAAACATTTCAGGACATTTAGGGGTAGGACGCGATAGCATTTCACGCAAGCGGATGTTTGTTCACTTCTAACTTTTAAATTTTTATTATATTATATATTATTGTCCTAAATCTTGAGTGGAAAGAAGCCAACGATAAGCTCGGATGCTGCCTATTGAATAATGATTGTCCCAGTGCTACACAGCGGAACGCGCTGCTTAAGCAATGCAACGCCGGGGACTCAAGCTCCTATCTTTATGGGTATGATGCCATAGCGTTTCACGCATATCACCGATATTTTTTTTTCACATTCTTATTTTGCAATTTTCTTGTCTTTATTGTTTATTTTAGTGCGTAGCACTACTAGCCGCAATCACGGATTTCGCCGGGGTCCATCCGAAGCCGCTCACTCTCTCTCTCTCTCTTCGTGAACTTGAAGCAGAGAAAGAGAAGGTGGCTCGCCCGACTACTGTGCCGGAGTTCCCGGGTTCGAACCCGACCTCGGCGGCTGCGTTTCGATGGAGGCGACACGAAGAGGCGTTGTGTGCTGTGCGATGTCAGCGCAAGTTAAAGATCCTGGTCGAAATTACTCCGTAGCCCTCCACTACGGCTCCTCTTTCTCTCTTTCCACTTTCACTCCCATCTTCCTCCCTTCCCTTACGGCGCGGTTGCGGTGTCCACAGAAATCAAGGGAGACAGTTACTGCGCCTTTCCCTTCCCATAAATAAATCAGAGAAGGTGGCTACGCACGCATCTCAGCATTCAGGAGGTGGAGCAGCCGCGGAGCTGTATTAGAAGCTTCTCTCTTTTTCTGTCCATCCATCTCTCCGTGAACTTGAGAAGAGGAAGGGAAAGTCGCGACGCCTACATCCCGCGATCTAACACTGAGGGGGCGGAGCGACAGCATGATGCACCCAGTTAGTAAGACCGTGAGAGAGGGGGGTGTGAGCTGCGGACGTGGCGGCCGTTCCAGGGCACGGGCAATATTCTAGTTCACTGTAGCAGAAGTGTCTCGGTCGCGCACGTGTTCCGGTTCGGCGCTAACAGCTCTGTCTCTCCGTTTTGAGGGGAAAGGGCGCTGAGGACATAAATCTCCGAAACGCATCGAAACACGGACTGTGGAGAACGCCCGGCAGAGGGAGCTGCTTTCGGTGCCTTCTTAGAAATAAATCATTATAAATATATCAGAGATCCGTTGGACAATTAGCACTAGGTGCCCACGGCAAAACTACAAATGAGGCGGTACAGGGAGATATGGGCTGGGCATCTTTCGAAGTACGGGAAGCTCAGAGTAAAATATTATATGAGGAACGCCTGAGGAAACTGGACAGTAACAGATGGGCAGCTAAAGTATTTAAATACCTTTACTTAAAAAGCGTTGACTCATAATGGAGTAAAAGTCAAGGAAACAAACTAGTAAGTATGCTAATCACAAGGATGGAGAAATAAAGAGCATTAAGCAACAGGTGAAAATCACAGAAGGTAAAAATTGGATAAATTCGATGGAAAAGAAACAGATTTTGGAATTATACCGAAAGTGGAAAATGCAGATCAGGAAGGAAGATTTCTTTGATAACGCAAAAGGCAGTGCCCAACCTTTATAAGTCCACAATGCAAGGTATGAAAAGGAAATAACAAGAAGTATAAGATTGGGATGGAGCGCATTTGGTAAGCACTCGCAGATTATGACTAGCAGCTTACCGGTATCGCTCAAGAGAAAAGTATACAACAGTTCCATCTTACCTGTACTCAACAATGGGGCTGTAACGTGGAGGCTAACCAAGAGAGTTCTACTTAAGTTGAGGACAAGACAGAGGGCTATGGAACGAAAAATGGTAGGGGTAACATTAAGAGGTATGAAGCGTGCAGAGTGGGTCAGAGAAATAACTCAAGTTACCGACATTCTAGTGGAAATTAAGAAGAGGAAATGGGCATGGGCAGGACATGCAGTGCGAAGAGAGGATAACCGATGGTCGCTTAGGGTAACAAACTGGATTGAAAGGGAAGGAAAGCGTAGCAGGGGGCGGCAGAAAGTTAGGTGAGCGGAGGAGGTTAAGAACTTCCTAGGAGTTGTCGTGACGCTGGGGCTACGTCGACCCGGCCTTCACTTGGTAGCGTGCAGAGACTCGGGGTTGAAGTAGGATTGAATCTTCGAAGTTGGTGAAATATGTACAAGCAGGTTTAATGGCACTTTGAGAAACTTATTTACAAGATTATTTACACGAAAAAGAAGGGTACATCAGCAAAATGGCAAGCGTTAAGAGTTCATAGCGAGAAGCGACTGGATGAGCCGTTTACCCAGGGCCCAGAGCGACATTTCGTGCTCTGCAGCGTCCTTAAAACCCCCTATGTCCAGCCCCTCTCTGAAGATGCTGACCAACCAAATCCAGGGCACGCCCATCAGGTATCGGCATCCAATCGAACACATCACTGCACTGATGGTCTGAAGCACTGACTGGTCCGGCATTCATTCGTTGGGCGTGATCACTTGTTGGCGGGAAAAGCTTGGGAACGGCGAGGAGAGGAGGTACATTTCTATTCTTCAGCAAAGAAACCACAGGCTGGTTCTGACAAGTGGTTTTACTTCTCAGAAACCCGAGTGCACGTGGCGCCGCATCCGCTCCCAGCATTGTCCGTTTTCGACAATTGCAAATCTTTCCTGCATTCCTGGGAAATCACTTAATGGCTGTATGCGTCATGCTCCTTTCTTGTCCTGCACGTCAGCGGACATGTCACTCTGTCGTCTCCTTTGGAAAGTAGGCATTCCTCACTGGACGATAGGGCTTATCGACTGGAAGGGTGAACAAAAGAAAGAAAGCACTTCCTGCATTTCCCGCAGGGGGACGTTTCTTTGTGTTTTTCCAGACGTTCTCTTGGCAGGGTCAATTTGGCATTTGCAGAGTGTCCACAAAGCAAAACAGGCTTACAAAACAGGATTCCTCGAAACAGGCTCACTTGGAGCCATTGGACCATCACCACATATTCACAGCACTTATCCATGCCCACAGGCGAACAATAGAGCGCGCAAATGCGGATGCTTGGTCGTAACAGCCTCCTCCCCCGCCAGAAGAGTCTCGGAGGGCAGCAGTCCCAGCTGCTGCATGAAGAGACGACTTAATGGCCTGCACGTGAACGATTGAAGCTCGCTGTTGTTTGTCGCGTTGTCTTGATTGTTGTAGGCCAAATTGCTCGAGCTGTCTGAAACTCAACCACATGTCGAAGCAAGCACTCGGCTCCCGTCTGAAGAGACCAGGTTAAAAGAAAACTGCCATTGTTGTTCGAGAAAAGCCCACTCTCAAGACGTTCAGGACCCACGTATTCCTAGAAAACCAAACGTGCTGCTTTACATAGCCACACATATACAAGCGCACGAAAAAAAAAAAAAAAAAAAAACCTGATTATCAATTTGGATACATGGTGAGGAACATCTCGGACCGCTTAGAAAAAGCGGCTAAGCGCGTCCGCATTCCCATTTAACTTCCCCTTTTTGTATCTTATTTCAAAATTGTACTGCTGTAAAATCAAGCTCCACCTAAGAAGGCGACTGTTCTTCGATGTCGCAGTTTGCAGCCAAGCCAGGGGACAATGGTCCGTCTCTACGGTGAATTTGGCCCCTCCAAGATAGCACTGCAATTTTTGAATGGCCCATACAATGCAAGCGCATTCTTTCTCTGACGCGCAATAAGCCCTCTCTCTAGTACTCAGTTTTCTGCTCAAGTAGAGCACGGGGTGCTCATTACCGTCGTCATCTCTCTGGCAGAGAACAGCACCTAACCCTCGATCACTGGCATCACACTTGACCGTGAATTCTCGGCCATAGTCTGGAGCTCGCAATACCGGACGGCTAATCAGCACAGCCTTCAGGTTTACGAAGGAGGCTTCCTTTTGTTCGTCCCAGACTACATTTGTCGGTTCTGTCTTGCGGAGAGCGTCGGTCAGAGGGCTAGCCAAAGCTGAATAGTTAGGGATGTAGTGATTGTAGTACCCAGTCAGACCCAGGAATGCTCGAATTTCCGTCTTCGTGCTCGGCCGCGGGTAGTCTGCTACCGCAGAAATCTTAATCTCGCTGGGTTTCCTGAAACCTTGACCTACATTGTGACCCAAGTAGTCCACGGTCGCCCTTGCCAGGCAACATTTCTCGGCCTTTACGGTTAGTCCAGCTTGACGCAAAAGGCTCAGTACAGCTCTTAGATGTACCATATGGTCCGCCCATGAGTCGGAAAAAACCGCAATGTCATCTAAGTAAGGCACTGCGAATGTTTCACACCCCTTTAAAACCCTATCCATGAGTCGGGAAAAACAAAATGGAGCATTTTTGAGCCCGAAACTCATCATTGTTGGCTGGTAGCTGCCCGTCGGAGTGACGAAAGCCGCGTATCTGCTGGCGCGTTCAGTGAGCGGTACTTGCCAGTATCCTCGAGTAAGGTCCAGCGTAGTCACATATGCCGCTCTACTGACCTGTTCTACTCTCTCCTCAATATTCGGAATAGGATACACTTGATCCCTGGTGAGAGAATTTAGCTTTCGGTAGTCTACCACAGGCCTAGGGTCTTTACCTGGAGCTTCTACTAAGATCATAGGCGAAGCATAATCGCTTTCCGAGGGTTTTATTACTCCCAATTCCAGCATGCGAGTTACTTCCCTATCCAGAATTTCTCTTTGCCTTGGAGAAAATCGGTAGCACCTTGATCGCACTGGCACGTCTGAAGTCAGCTCAATATCGTGCTCAGTCAAATCAGTTCTGCCTGGCCTGTCCACGAAGCAGGCCTCAAACTCTGTTATTATCTCGCCCAGATCGGACAGCTGGGATTTCTTTAGTTCTCCTCTCTGCTCCGTCTTTTTGAGAAGCTCCTGAGCGTTGCTTCCTTTTCCGCTGAGGCAAATCAAGTTGTCCCCCATCTTCTCGGGAAGGTTTAACGTTAGATTTACCACGGCTTCCCTCTGCACATAAGGCTTCATAAGATTGCAATGATAAATGCGCACTTCTTTACGCCTACCGGGAATTTTCACTGCGTAGTTAGTGTTAGAAAGCTTTGCAACGACTTCAGCCGGTCCTTCCCACTGTACTTCGAGCTTATTCTGCCTTGAACTTCTCAGCAACATCACCTGGTCCCCGATACAAAACGTCCTTTGACGGGCTGTCTTATCATAGTACACCTTGGAACGAGCCTGGGCTGACTTCATGCTGGCCTCAACGAGTTCCTTAGTGTTATGTAAGCGATTCAAGAGGTTCAGAATGAATTCTACTACTGTTGGGTCTTCTCCGCGCCCCTCCCAGGCTTCGCGCACCATTCCCAAAGGTGAGCGCCGTGACCTTCCGTACACCAACTCGGCTGGGCTAAATCCAGTGGATTCGTGCGGCACTGACCGCAAAGCGAAAAGCGCTGCAGGCAGGCAGGTATCCCATTCGCGCTTGTTTTCATAGCACAGTCCCCTCAGGACTCGTTTGAGAACAGAGTGCCATCTTTCTACGCTGTTGCTCTGCGGATGATGGATCGAGCTATGCACTACCTTAATGCCGCATCGCTCGAGAAATGAGGTGGTGAGGACACTCGTGAAAACGCTACCCTGATCACTTTGGACCTCGGAAGGGAATCCAACTCGTGCAAACACTGACAGCAGCGAATCCACTACACTCTCGGACGTCACCTCGCGCAGCGGAACAGCCTCTGGAAACTTTGTGGCTGGGCATAACATAGTGAGGATATAACGGTACCCTGACTCTGTCACAGGAAGTGGCCCAACTACATCTATTACTAACCGGTGAAACGGCTCGGTAATGATTGGTACTAACACCATCGGAGCTTTCCACTTATCTTGCGCCTTTCCAACCCGCTGGCACGTGTCGCATGACCGTACAAAATTTTCCGTGTCCTTAAAACATCCAGGCCAATAGTATTCTTGCAACAGCCTCTGCTTTGTTTTCTTTATTCCAAGGTGACATGACCACGAGCTGCCATGGGAAAGTCGCAGTAAGTCTCCGCGATACTTTTGGGGAACGACTAATTGGTCCCGCTCTACTCCGCGCTTATCCTTGAATAAGCGATACAGCACTCCCTTTCTCATCTCGAAAGAAATATTGTTTGCTGTCTTAGTGGCGCGGTGGCGCTCCCTTATCTCCTGTATCTTGGGATCATTGGCTTGCTCTATAGCTAAGTCCTCTCGGGTTCCACTTAAAAGTCTCGTGAGATTACTAGACACTGGCGGCAAGAGGTTACTCTCAAGAACGTCCTCATTCCGCGTCTCATCAAGCTCCCTTTCAAGTTGACATATCTGAGATGCCTCGCTCTCAAAGTTTTCTGACCTGCTATCTTCCGCATTTACCACTGTTTTAACTGCCGTTTCCTCCGCTGTGGATTTTTCTGGAATGAGCAGCGTAGCTAGTTCTCGCGCCTTTGAACGTGTTAAGGCTTGCACAACTCTGTCTCCGAAAAGGATGCCCCTCTTTCGCAGCAGCATGTCCGATTTGTTGGAGAACAAATACGGATAGCACTTAGGAAGCTTTCCTGAAACGGCAGCCTCGGTTGTTAATTCGCCGAAAGGGCCCTCGATGACCACGTTCGCGATCGGCAAGCACACACTCTGTTCCTCAACTACCTGTCGGATCCATGCACACTGTCCTGTATAGTCGGAAGGCGATACATACGCCGGATGGACAACATCCATCGTTGCGGCCGAATCGCGCAGTACCTTGCAAGGCTTCCCGTTGACTACTAGGTCATGCAGGTAGGGTTCTAAAAGCTGCATATTTTCATCGCAGTCCCTGACATACGAGAAAGCGATCTTTTCTTTCCGGCAGTTGACGGCAATGTGACCCTGCTCATTACACCTAAAGCATGTGAGCGGCTTCCTAGCCTCAAGCTTATTCATTGTGTTCTGCACGTTGGTCACTTCCCCACTTTTCTCACTGCCGTCCTTTCTAGGGAATTTGCCTGAAGAAACCTTCATTTCTTCGTTTCCAACTCTAGCAAAGTGCCTTTCCTGACGGTTTTTCACACTGAACTTGGGATTGCGGGGCCTATCCACTGCTGGGTTGCTGAATTGTCGGCGCGAAGCATACTCCTCAATAAGTTCGGCAGCTTCAGTTGCCGACTTAATTTCGCCTCGGTCCTGTAACCAATTTCTTTCTTTTTCTGGGAGGCAGTTATAAAACTGCTCCAAAAGAATTCGCTCGACTACAGCGTCCCTATCACTGTAGGAATCTGTGCTCTTTAGCCACTCGCCCAAATTTACTCTTAAATTGTACAGGAATTCAGGGTAACTCTCGTCCCTGGACTTAGTAGCGTTCCGAAAACGTTGTCTGAACGCCTCGGCGCTAAGCCTATACTTTCTCAGAAGGCAAGCTTTGACCTTCTCGTAGTTGTCCGCGTCCTCCTTGCTTAGCCGCGCGACAACCTCCGCTGCCTCGCTGGGCAGAACCGTCAATAATCTCTGAGACCAAGTGTCTCGCTGGAAGGACAGTTTTTCGCAGGTTCGCTCAAAGTTAGCCAGATACAGACCGATATCCCCTGTTATCACATATGGCTGCATGTACTTTGACATCTTGAAATCTGCCTCCTTGTTGAGATGAGGTACCGCTAGCTGGGGACAATCGCCCGACCTCTTGCTCAACTCTAGTTCTAATTTCCGGAGCTCAATTTCTTGGTCCAGCTTTTTTGCTTCTCTTTCAAGCTTCTCACGTTCGTGCTCCCTTTCCTCTTTTTCCCTCTGACGTTCGCGCTCCCTTTCCTCTTTTTCCCTCTGACGTTCGCGCTCCCTTTCCTCTTTTTCCCTCTCAAGTTCACGCTCACGCCTCTTTTCCTCTTTTTCCCGCTCTTTCTGCTGTCTGAGCTGCTCCTCCTTTTTTTGGGCGATGAGGTTCCAAGCTTCACTGAGCTCCTCATCATAGGCTCCCAAATCTGTGATTGCCTTTATAATCAAAGGTTTTCGTGCCAAACCTCTTGTATCAATTCCCAATTCCTCACACAATTGCAACAGTTCCGGTTTCTGCAGCTTTTGTAGGTCCATGATCGCTCCGAGTGTCGGCTACTTCCAAAACAACAGTGCAAACTACCAAACCTAAAGGCGTTTCAACACTTTTTACCAGTTCTAAAATCTAACCCTGTTCTAGAACCTGGTCCACATCGGAAGAAAAGCCAAGCACTCACCCACACATGCGATCGATGTTCCGAGCTGCTCTCTTGTTGGCCGATTGTTGCGCCTGCTTGTTGCTTGAGATGCCACCTCTGATCACAAGATGTGGCTTGTAGATTCTGATCCACCTCGAATCACCAGATGTTGTAGCTTGTAGATCCAGATCCCACCTCCAGTCATCAGATAATGTGGCTTGTAGATTCAGATCCCAACGCTGGTCACCAGTTGTCGTGACGCTGGGGCTACGTCGACCCGGCCTTCACTTGGTAGCGTGCAGAGACTCGGGGTTGAAGTAGGATTGAATCTTCGAAGTTGGTGAAATATGTACAAGCAGGTTTAATGGCACTTTGAGAAACTTATTTACAAGATTATTTACACGAAAAAGAAGGGTACATCAGCAAAATGGCAAGCGTTAAGAGTTCATAGCGAGAAGCGACTGGATGAGCCGTTTACCCAGGGCCCAGAGCGACATTTCGTGCTCTGCAGCGTCCTTAAAACCCCCTATGTCCAGCCCCTCTCTGAAGATGCTGACCAACCAAATCCAGGGCACGCCCCTCAGGTATCGGCATCCAATCGAACACATCACTGCACTGATGGTCTGAAGCACTGACTGGTCCGGCATTCATTCGTTGGGCGTGATCACTTGTTGGCGGGAAAAGCTTGGGAACGGCGAGGAGAGGAGGTACATTTCTATTCTTCAGCAAAGAAACCACAGGCTGGTTCTGACAAGTGGTTTTACTTCTCAGAAACCCGAGTGCACGTGGCGCCGCATCCGCTCCCAGCATTGTCCGTTTTCGACAATTGCAAATCTTTCCTGCATTCCTGGGAAACCACTTAATGGCTGTATGCGTCATGCTCCTTTCTTGTCCTGCACGTCAGCGGACATGTCACTCTGTCGTCTCCTTTGGAAAGTAGGCATTCCTCACTGGACGATAGGGCTTATCGACTGGAAGGGTGAACAAAAGAAAGAAAGCACTTCCTGCATTTCCCGCAGGGGGACGTTTCTTTGTGTTTTTCCAGACGTTCTCTTGGCAGGGTCAATTTGGCATTTGCAGAGTGTCCACAAAGCAAAACAGGCTTACAAAACAGGATTCCTGGAAACAGGCTCACTTAGAGCCATTGGACCATCACCACATATTCACAGCACTTATCCATGCCCACAGGCGAACAATAGAGCGCGCAAATGCGGATGCTTGGTCGTAACAGAGTCAACTGGATGCAGCTAGCACAGAACCGGGTTAAGTGGAGAAATATAGGAGAGGCCTTCGCCCTGCGGTGGGTATAGTCAGGCTGCTTCTGCCGCTGCTGATGATGATGATGCGAGGTATACTGGATGCTTCCAAAATATATTTTCTGAGACTAGTGTATTTCATCAGTCATCTGCAAAGCAAAAAATGCTTAACTTGTTTTAACCTAACACAGGTAGAGATCAGAAAACAGTATCCCGCCTCTTCTTGAACTCAATTCAAGCGCGACAAGAAATAAAAAAAAAATGAACGGCGGCTAAATTTGGCTATGCCTGAATATGCATAGCGGAAGCCATTCAATAGGTTGTTGACAATTTGACTCGAACATTCTAGTCGCCGATAACCTGGCTGCAAACTGTACGGTGTCAATAGCGCCTCTGTGCGTATTCTAGGCGTCTTCCGAATATTTTTCTGAATAAGCCTTTTTCTCTTCTGGTCCCCCTTCTCTGCAATCGTCTTCTTCCTCTCCCCTTCTGCACCTTTCTTCTTCTTGGCGTCTTCCGATTCTTCTTGCTTTATTTGACAAGCTACCGATTCTTCTTTCACTTCTCTGTTCCGTACTTCTTCTTGGCTTCCGTCACTCGGAGCAACTAGTTGTTATGGTTACGGCGCATGTGCGGTATTGAGTAGCAAAGCTTACACGAAATGCCCCGCTGACCAGCCTAGTGTAACGTTCGCTAAAAAATAACGAAAACGTCACGACTGCTGTCACTGTGGCCAATTCTGCCTGCAGTATTTGGTTCCAGATGGCCCATCTTATGTCAACGGCACGGAGCAGCTAAGAGCAGGCAGTGACGGTTTATTCTTTGGGAAAAGCAATTTTGAAAATGTTTAATCATAAGGCGTATGTAGATACAGATTTTAAATTTGACTTGCTCCTAACAAACAAGCCCCTAGAAATGTACCGAAATTCCATATGACCATAATTATCTTTGCGGGATGCTTTTGACATATCTTTAAATGAAAATTAAAATCAAATTTGAAAACAAGATACTTGAAAGAAATGAGAAAACTATCTAGAAGACTCTTCAGGTTTGATGACTCCTCAAAACGTTCATTAAATAAAATTCCTGGCTAAGAGCTTGATGCCTTTTACTAACAACTAGTGTGGTGTTTCCTCTTAATGACTCATTGTCTGTGTTTGCTGTGAATATGCCATCTATTTTGTCTCGTCGATCTTTCGTGGTCTTTTTGAATTGAACTTCGGGTTGTTGCATTTTTAATACAGGATTCTGCCATCAGTTGGGCAGTTTTCTCGTAGTAGCGTTCGTACTTTCAGTGTAACGGAGATGAGGATAATGAAGTTTTAGTGTTGGTGCCTGTCAAAATGTGCATCGTTCTGCTATTTTCTTGCTCATGAAAATGTCCGAATGTCCTTGCCCTCTGTGTAATTGCATAGAAGGCTGTACTAGCTACTTCGAAGCATTAGCTGTGCACAAACTCCAACAAAATCTGCTCTCAGCGGAACAGTTTAACACACTACCGTCTGATGACGGCACCATTTTCCCGATGGGATCCACTAATATGAAGGCTAGCACACTGGTTTTCAGCCGAAACTGATGCTTGCAATGTTCAGGCCAGTATTCTGATTGATACAATTTTTGCTTTAAACTTTCAGGATTACCCCGATGTTTTCAGAACTTTCTATCTGGGCTCATTTAGCACAGCTAGCCCCATCTTGTCCTGGATGTAGTATTGTATTACTGTGAAACACCTCTTTAAACGTAAAACTGTTCTCATATCTTACGTAAATAAAATTATGAATTCCCTATGATCGCGACGTGCCCTATATATTCTCTTCTCACTTGCGAGAAAATTTAAAATTCCAAAGAATGCTGCGTTATATTTTAATCTCACCCCTACATATGCTCAGCTGTATACATATTGCTGTGTGTACGATATATGTTCCGGACGTTTCGTCATTTATTCTTATGGAGTACTTTTACTGTTCAAGAAATACACAGTGGCATGATGAAATGAATACATTGCAATCTAAGGGGACGTAGTCTTCACTAACATTTAGACATTTGTCCTAGCATGAAATGAGTCTGAAGAACCGACTCTGATTAAAGTCGGTGCCCTGGGATACACCCATGGCACTTAGAAAATGGCGCACAGAAGATAAGATTCATCAGTTCAGATAGGAGAGACTGGATTGCTCGGCCTCCAGCCCAGGCCTTCTCCATCAGACTTTCATCTGTTTCCACCACTGAAGGCAGTACTTTCTCAAGGCCACTTTCAAAGCAGTGCTGAGGAGGAGCAGGTTGTGCGACAGTTGCTTATGCTGTAGGGCACCAACTTTCACCAGAATGAATTCTAAAAACTCACTGCACATTATGACAAATGTATGAATATCGATGGCGACTGTGCCGATTAATAGCACAATGTATACTTTATTGATGCCATGGTTTAATTCATGAGAAAAAGTATCCGTGTGCAACTAAATGACAAAAAATTAGTTTCGGAACCCTCCCTTGTACATGAGTACGTCGTAAAGTGATGTATATATTAGTAACTGTGGACAACTTGTGGTGCTGTAATAGGGGGGATAAATACTGCCACACCGCTGACCATCTTCTGGCGCCACCAAGTGGCCGAATGGCTTGGCACGTGGCTAAGCGTCATCCTCGTCTCTCTCGAGTTTTCGCTTGATTAAAAAGGGCCAGCTCGGTTGTTGTGCTACTTGCTACGTGTGTTGGTGACATTTGGTGGATTGTGCAGGATAAGATCCCATGTACGTTGCCCCCGAAGACGTCAGTGATGCTGCTCATCAACGCGTGGACGCGACTCCTCTCCATAAAGCCAGCCGTCGCCTGCGAGGCCTACAACCTGAGTTTGAACCGCTGTCCACCCCGCTACGAACCATGACATCCACGACGAGCAGCCAGACAAGCCAGCCTTCTAGCAACACCCCACCGTTCGTCCTTCTCGCACCGCGATCACCGCCATCATTTCATGGTGACCGGTTAGAGGATGTGGAAGACTGGTTGGCCAGTTTTGACCGTGTGGCTGCCTTTAACCAATGGGACGACGAGCGGAAGCTAATGAATGTGTACTTCGCGCTGCAAGACTCGGCCAAGACGTGGTTCGAGAACCACGAGGCATCCTTTGTCAACTGGGCAGCCTTTCGCCGTGAGTTACTTACAACATTTAGCTCGAGTGCACGCAAACAAAATGCAGAGATTGCAATTCGTTCAAGGTCTCAACAGTCAAATGAGAGTGTGGCCATGTTTGTCGAGGACATGATGCGGCTTTTCAATCGGGCCGACCCTACCATGCCTGAGGCAACGAAGGTACGGCACCTCATGCGCGGGGTGAAGGAGCAGTTGTTCGCTGGCCTCATTCGCGTACCCCCAAGAACTGTCGCAGATTTCGCGAGAGAAGATACCAGCATGGAACGTTCCCTGCAGGAACGGAGTACCCAATACGGCCGCCAGGCAAGCGTAGCGGCCACACCCTGCTGCGCGTCCGTGCCAGCAGCCAGCGACGAGGCATTGCGGGAGCTTGTGAGAAGCATTGTCCGCGAAGAGCTAAAAAACCTCCACTTGAATGCTCCCTCTGCAAATAATTATTCTACCGTGGACGTCATCCGTGATGAAAGTCGGCGAGCGGTGCAGCCACCACCACCACCAGCACCACAACCGGAGCCATGCATCATGACTTATAGTGATGTCTTACGTCGACCTGCTCCCGAGCCAAATCCATTCCGTCCCGTTGTCGGACCACCGCCTCGCTACATACGCCCCGTCGAGCAGCAACAAGATCTGCGCCCCGTCGAGCCACATCAATACCAGCGTCCCGCTATCAGCAAGGCGCACTTGTGGCGCACGCCCAACAGACGACCGCTCTGTTATCACTGCGGCGAACCTGGTCACATTCTTCGCAATTGCCCACACCGGAGAATAGGCTTGAGAGGATTTCCACCAAACGCGCCTCGACCCCGCTATGGCGAAAGACCACAGGAGATTGAGGAGTACCTGGCGGCTAGCGAGATGCAGCCAACGTCACCACAACGGTGGTCGCGATCGACATCACCGAAGCGTTTTGCTTCGCCCACTCGGTACTCTTCCTCTGGGCAATTCAGAGGCACGTCTCCTCACCGGGAAAACTAAACACGGCGACCTCCGGGGGTGGGGCCGCCGCTACGTTTCAGATTAAACAGCCTCCACCCGACGATTTGACGCGACGGCCCGAGCGGCGACGACCCGATCCGATGAACTTACCGAGGTGCTTCGAACGCATTGTTACCGGGGAAATTTTTGTAACCGCCGACAGTTGTGATGTGACCGCACTTGTGGATACCGGCGCCGATTTCTCCGTCATGAGCAGCCAGCTAGCCACGGCACTCCGCAAGGTTCTGACGCCTTGGTCTGGGCCAATGATGCGTACCGCCGGTGGTCATGTAATGACGCCGATTGGCATGTGCACTTGCCGCATAGAGATCTGCGGTTTTACTTTCACTGGCATATTTGCCGTATTACAAGAGTGCTGCAAAGATCTGATTCTCGGCATGGATTTTCTTCAAGAGTATGGTGGGGTTATAGACCTTCGGGAGCAGCTCATGGTATCGTTTTCAACGAAGCGAGCCGTTGATAGCAACACGGACTTCCGGAAAACGATGTTGCGTGTCTGTGACGACCACATAACGATCCCTCCGCGTGCGAGCAAGTTCGTCACAGTCGAATGTGATCATAGCACCGGCACGAGTGGCATTGCTGAAGCTAACATGTCACTGCTTCTAACTCGACAAGTTTGTGTAGCTCGGGGCCTTGTCGAACTTGTCCGTGGTCAAGCCAACGTGCTAGTGACAAACTTCGCATGTGAACCCCAACATTTGACGGCGAACACGGCGGTCGCTTATTTTGAAGAACTTGGAGAATGTACAGGCCAGTACGCTTTAACCAAGACGTCAGACCCCGACAATGCGACGCCTACAGCCATTCAGACTGATGTGAACCCGCACCTCTCGCCCAGTGAGAAACGCTGCATAGAGAATCTTGTCAATTCGTTCCGAGATTGTTTTGCATCAACCTCCAAGGTCCGACAGACGCCACTAACGAAGCACCGAATTATAGTTGCCAATGACCAACGTCCACTATGTCAGCGTCCTTACCGGGTGTCTTCAAAAGAACGTGATGCCATCCGCCGCCAAGTAACAGAAATGCTCCAGGACGACGTTATCCAACCATCGACGAGCCCCTGGTCTTCGCCTGTTGTCCTCGTCGCAAAGAAGCATGGAACCTTGAGGTTTTGCGTGGATTACAGACGCCTCAACAACGTCACGAAAAAGGATGTGTACCCCCTGCCACGCATCGACGATTCCCTCGATCGCCTTCGCCATGCCACTTACTTTTCGTCCCTTGACCTCCGCAGTGGATATTGGCAAATAGAGGTTGACGAGCGAGACCGTGAGAAGACCGCTTTTATTACGCCAGACGGTTTGTATGAATTTAAAGTGCTCCCGTTTGGCCTGTGTTCGGCCCCTGCCACATTTCAGCGAATGATGGACACTGTACTCTCTGGTCTGAAGTGGCAGTCATGCCTCGTATATCTCGACGACGTTGTTATTTTCTCGGACACGTTCGACGAGCACCTGAAACGTTTGCGCGCTGTCTTCGAGGCCATCCGATCTGCTGGTCTCTCCCTAAAACCCGAAAAATGCCACTTTGCTTTTAACGAGCTGAAATTTCTCGGCCACATTGTCAGCGCTCGAGGTGTTAGCCCAGACCCAGAGAAGACGGCCGCTGTCTCTTCATTCCCCAAACCAGCGGATAAACGAAGCTTGCGTCGATTTCTCGACCTCTGCGCGTACTATCGTCGCTTTAACAATTTCTCCAAGATTGCTGAGCCTCTGACCCGCCTGACAAAAGATGCCGAGCCGTTCTTTTGGGGCCCCGACCAGGAAAACGCTTTCACGGAACTCAAGTCCCGTCTCCAATGTACGCCAATACTTGGCCACTTCGACGAAGAGGCCGACACGGAACTGCACACGGATGCCAGTAACATTGGCCTCGGTGCGGTTCTTGTTCAGTGGCAGGACGGTGCAGAACGTGTCATTGCTTACGCCAGTCGCACTTTGTCCCGTTCCGAAGTTAATTATTCAACTACCGAAAAGGAGTGCCTCGCCGTTGTGTGGGCAGTCATGAAATTTCGTCCGTATTTGTACGGTCGTCCGTTTCGTGTCGTGAGCGACCATCACTCTCTGTGTTGGCTGGCAAACCTGAAAGATCCATCGGGTCGGCTTGCTCGATGGAGCCTTCGGTTGCAAGAATTTGACGTTACAATCGTGCACAAGTCCGGCAAGAAACACAGTGATGCTGACTGTCTGTCCCGCGCCCCTACTCCCTGCCACGCGGACGGCTCCGACGACGATTCCGTTTTCCTTGGTGTTATCGTGACGTCCACCTTATCCCGAAAGCAGCGGGCTGACTATGAACTTTTACCCCTCATTGAATACCTCGAAGGAACCGTGTCATCTCCTCCTCAGCTCTTCAGGCGCGGACTGTAGTCATTTTGCCTGCGTGATGGTGTGCTCTACAAGAACTACGGTCCAACAGAAACTGCTTATCTGCTTGTAGTACCCACAACGCTACATGACGAAGTTCTTCGTGCTTGCCACGATGACCTTTCTTCCGGCCATCTCGGGTTTTCTCGCACATTGGCACGGATACGCCGAAAGTACCACTGGCCCAGGCTAGCTGCCATTATGTACCGCTACGTCCGTACCTGCCGTGAGTGCCAGCGGCGGAAAACACCACCCATTAAACCAGCTGGGCTCTTACAGCCTATCGATCCCCCGAAATTCCCATTTCAACAGGTCGGCATGGACTTACTGGGCCCATTTCCGAAGTCCTCCATGGGTAACAGGTATATAGCGGTTGCCACTGACTACCTTATCCGCTACTGTGAGACCAAGGCCATTCCACGTGGTACCGCAGATGAAGTTGCGCATTTCTTCATTCACAGCATTGTACTCCGTCATGGTGCGCCAACAGTCGTCTTAACTGACAGAGGAACCTCGTTTACGTCGGCACTCACGAGTGAGGTACTTCGACTCAGTGGCACCACCCACCGCAAGACAACAGCCTATCATCCTCAAACTAATGGACTGACTGAGCGGCTTAACAAGACAATTGCCGATATGATTTCTATGTATGTAGACGATGATCATGGGAACTGGGACCGTATTCTGCCGTACATCACGTTCGCATACAACACTGCACTCCAGGAAACAACACGCTTCACTCCATTTCATTTGGTTCATGGACGCGAACCCTTGACTATGCTGGATGCCATGCTTCTTCCGGATTCTGCTCCCTCTACTGTCGTGGGGGCTGACCAATTTATTCGTGACGCAGAAGCTGCACGCCAGCTTGCCCGACAGCGAATTCGGCACCAACAAGTACACGACGCCCAGCGCTACAACCTGCGACACCGATAGGTGACTTACACGCCCGGCGACCAAGTCTGGGTATGGAGCCCAATACGGTTGCGAGGGCGCTCTGAAAAGCTTCTGCGGCGATACTTTGGACCTTACGAAGTGCTCCGCCGCCTCAGCGCGGTGAACTACGAGGTGCTACCACAAGGCACTCTACGCTCCTCTCGGCAGCCGAAATCTGAAATAGTTCACGTTGCCAGAATGAAGCCCTATTACAATCGGTAAACCAATTCAGAATCCAAACCAGAGCCAGAGACTTTCCCGTATTACTTGCTCGCTTTTCGACTATTCCCCTACGCTTGCGGCATCGGGTCGATGCCCCTTGGAAGGGGGGCAATGCCACACCGCTGACCATCTTCTGGCGCCACCAAGTGGCCGAATGGCTTGGCACGTGGCTAAGCGTCATCCTCGTCTCTCTCGAGTTTTCGCTTGATTAAAAAGGGCCAGCTCGGTTGTTGTGCTGCTTGCTACGTGTGTTGGTGACAATACGTTTTCCCCGCTTAGTCGCGGATGACAGTCAAAACCGCCGACCCCACCCAGTGAATGCATGCGCTACCGAGCGCACGCTGACCACTGCGCGCCGTGCTCTTGGGAACAAAGGAACAACACGTGCTGACAACAAACAGGCATTTATTGCTGCAATAACAACGACGCCAGCTAGCAATAATACACACTAATGTGTGCAGGTCGTCTGACTCACCAGCAGGGCTACGGGCGAATGTTCGCCCACGCTAGGGCAGGAGATAAACTCCAAGGCCGGACAAGGCGGGCAAGCGGGATAAGTCGCGCGAGGCTTCACCTCACCGGTGACTGCGCAGTGCCACGAGGAGACGTCCGCTTGCATCCAGTTCCCGATGCCGAAACGAAATTGGCTTTGTCCGCGTGCGCGCTTCAAAAGATAAGGGGTGGCGCTTGTGCTGCCGCGACGCTGGCGCCATCTCTCAATAGTTAATGCTAACCACCAATGTTGGCGCAATTCCGCGATAGCTAGAGCAACAACCGCGGGGGAAAGCCGACTTCAAAGGGGACGATGGGAGATCGTTCCGCACAAATTTAAGAGTAAGAAACTATTCCAGTATGTACTGTTCCTTTCAAAACGAACGCCTTAAACTCCTGCGCTGTAGTGCAAATGGCGACTTGTTTATACGCAAGCCGAGGATACACATAAAACAGAGGAGAAAATACTGACGGTTGGCGAGTACTGGGAGAACGCACTTGGGCAACCGCCAATAACGGTACAGGCACCAGCGACCGGCATTGCGATCTAGCCGCGGCCCTATGGGAGTTTCTCAGAATTGATTCATTCGGCTAGGGTGGCCTGTGTCTAAGTAACTGGCCGTCGTTTTAATTTATCAACCATATTTATGACTCACTGCTAGTCTATGAGATTTCACAAATGCATAGATTTGAACTGGTAATGTTTGGCAATTGTAGTCTATACCAGCTGCCTACAGGACTTGGAAAAAGCATGGATGGCTAACCACATCGAATGTATTTTCCTGATAAAAGGAGCATAGAATACTCAGAAGGTTTCGGTGTTGAGCCCACAAAAAAGACGTCTCTGTGGGCGAAACAACGGAGTTGAGTGGAGCGATCCGGAACAAGTACCTATAGGCACATATAATATCTGGAAGGCAAGACGATAACCGTGAGGACAAGCACTTGGCAATAAAATTGTAGTCAACGTTCAGGAGAGTGATGGGACGCCAGGCTCGCAGGTCAGTGCGTATCACATTTCCCTTACAAAGGAGAGGGATTATCATTTTTCTTTCAGTACCCGAAATCATCTCCTCACCGAGGAGCCTATTTGCAATGGCGGTGAAAGGCTTTCTGAGCTGCCCCCAGAACTTCACATAAAACTAAGCAGTTAGGCCGTCCAACCCCGGGCTACAATTTCTATGGAAGGACTTAAGCGCCGTTTCGAGTTGAATCTCATCTAAAGGAGCCCCTGATAAGTGAACTAGATGGAGGGAGTTTCGAAAGCATAAGTAGCTGTGCTTGGAACTGGAGCCTGATAGAGAGCGAAATATAACATCCATGCTGCTTTCGGAACAGTGTCCGGCGTGTTTGAAAAGGAACCCGTAACTGGGTCTACCAATTGAGTGAGAGAAGTCTCGGTGCGCTCTAAACGGCCTTACAGTGCTCTAGAATATGCCCATATAGCAATAGAAAGTGCCCATATTCTAGAGCACTATAGCGGCGCCGGGGGACGTGCCTGCTGTACCAATGCTAGTTTTGTCACTGCCCCCGCGCACCATAACCATAAGGCCGTCCAAGCGACATTAGAGTAATTTCCGGAGCCGGATGCGTTGGGAGGCAAGTGCTTCGCGGAACCCCTGGCAGCAGAAACAGGCTTAGAAAGCAGGATGATAACATCAGAGACTATGATTGTCTTTGCCGCTCCTCACGTGCAAGCTTCATTGCTACCGCCATGAAACAGTCACGCGTTACAGCTGTACTTGAGAGAACGTCTAAGAATACCGAAGATTTCGATACTAGAAGCCACGAATTGTGGCGCCAACTTCCCTTCCTACGAGAGACTAGAGTCCCATCAGTGAAGTGAAGTATGACACACACTTGTGATCACGCCAAGTCATTCTTGTTTGTCCCTAGCGGAGATCTCTCCAGGCATCAACTAGTTCTAGCTTTTCCACCAGCTTCCTAAGTGCCCCTCTTCCTACATATTCCGCTAGTTAGGCGGAGTGTCACGAGAAGAGAGGTGATCTGCTCCGTCGAGGACGCAGTTGAAGTCACCAACCAGAAATACCTTGGTTAGACCTACTAACTGAGAATCCAGGTGCCTGAAGAATCCACCCTGGTCCCGGCCATTGTTCGGAGTGTAGATGTTAACTGCACGAATGACAGAATCAAGATCCTTAGATAGGACGCCGCCCCCAGCATCCCTCAGGTGACGGACAACCGTACCGCTTAAGCGCGAAATAAAAATATTGCCAATCCCGCAGGAGCCCGATGCACCATAGCCTCTTAGGACCTGTTACCATATGGCCTGGCGAAGCTCTGGATCTGGCCAAGATGATGGAGGTAGGTCTCTTGGAAGACCAAAATATCTGGTTTAGACCAAGCACGCTAAACGAGCTGAGCTTGCTTGGGGCGACGACCCGTGCCACGACAGCTAAAAGTAATTAGTGTAGGTGGTGCCATTATAAAGGAAGAAGCTACTTGAAAAAAAAAATGAAGAAAGCCCCGCGTAAGGCGGAACGATCGGAGCAAAGAGAACCGGAAAGAGGAATGCCTTACTGGGAACCTGATTCTGGCCAACCTCACGATCGGGGCGCCCCTCTTTAGTAGAAGAGTCGGAAGTGAACGATGAAGACGAGGACGAAGAGGAACTGGAATGCTGAGAGCGTTCGCAGTCAACCGCATCACAGTACAAACAAGCCGACCGTGTGGACGAAGAGGATGGTGAGGCAGTGGGGAGCTCTGCCTCATCGGCCTCAGCAAAATAGTAACAGCCCTGTCCCTTGGACAACAACCAGAGAGCTAGCTCAGCGGAAAAACGACGCCTAGCTCACCCGAAATATTGAAATTCCCACTTTTTAAAACATAACGGCTCCGACTGAGCACCAAAACATTATTGGTACAATGCCGCGGGAATCGAAACCACATAAAACTCCGCCTCCACCTTACAGAGACACTAAAGGCAAGTAGTTGCCAGGGTGTAAAAGGGCGATTGAGAGCTTGACCGTGGAACGCAATGAGAATACGTACTGTAGGCAAAGAAACGGAGTAGAGTACTGAGAAAAAACGAAGTCGGGCTTCGAGTCAGAGGCACGTCCTGTTCAGTGCCACTTGGGTCCCCCTGACTTGCAATGCCGAGGCTTTGATCCACAGGTCGGGAATGCCAAGGGCTCTCCTGTCCCTAGGCAGTTTCACCACTGACCTTTTGACCTTGTTCGGAGCTCCACTCTGCAAGAAACAGAAAAGGGTTCTCTCAGACAGAGGTTTGTCCGTACCGACAGAGGGGTTACGCCAGCGACATAGGTTAGCAGAGAGTAGAGGAGGGACCGCGTGATAGTGCCCCGAGCCGTGAGCGGACACAAAAGATTCTTGTACACTTTTGCCCTAGGTTCTATTTTTTTTCTTGAGCAAAGAACCGATTCCTTCCTGAAAGGCCTTCTGCATTGAACTAAAAACCAAGGAGGGGGACTTCAGCTTTCGCGGGAAGACCGTGAGCAGGCTGAGGACTGGATGGTGCACAATCAAAATGTTTTGTGGCCCTCTACCACCCATTGAGTTTAACTCCACTCGCCTTACAGCACACCTCCATGACATCAAAAACGGAGAAGACATAATCATCATCCGGGACGACAATGGTTAGGCCGTGTGCGCAGGCAAAGAGGGGAGCTGGCGGAGAATCCGGTGGCAAAAGGAAACGAGCTGTTCGACTGTCCCAAGACCGCTTTTATAAGAGAGGTTGAAACGTGAGCGCGTAAACCGCAGGCTGTTGTGACTTCCCTGACGGAACTCCACGGCCTTCGTCGAAAGCCCATGAGATAACACCTAACACAGTGACGGCTGAAACTGGCCTGGAATATAGTACTCTGATCATGCGCTGGAAATCAGTCTATACCAGCTTCCTCCAGGACTTCTAACAAGTATGGATGACTAAATACATCGAATGTCTTTTCCTGATCAAAGGAACATAGAATACCCTAAAGATTTCTCTGTTGAACCCAAAGAAGGATGTCCCTGTTGGCGAAACCGTGGAGTTGAGAGGAGCGATCCGGAAAAGCCTGATACGAACCTATAGCATCTGGAAGAAAAGTGTTAACTGGGTGGACAAGCACTTGACTATGAGCGTGTAGTCGACACTAAGGAACATAATGGGACTCCAGGAGACGCAGGTCAGTGCGTCTCGAATCATCTTTACAAAGGAGAATGGTCAGCCATTTCCTTTGAGTACCTGAAAGCATCCCCTTACCCTGGAGCCTATTCACAAGAGCATTTAAAGGATTCGCGAGATGCCCCAGTACGTGACTTAAAATTAGGTATTTACGCCGTCCGATCCTGCGCTACGATTTCTATGAAAGGACTTAAGCGGCGCTGCGAACTCAATCTCATCCAAAGGAGTTTTTGATAAGTGAACTGGGTTGGAGGGAGTTTGGAAGGATAAAGTAGCTGTGCTTGGAACTGGAGCCAGATATAGAGCGGAATAGAACTGCCGTGTTGCTTCAAGAACAGCATCCGGCGGGCTAGCGATTGAACCCTTAACTGAGTCTATACATTCTGTGAGGGAGGTCTTCGTTCGCGTCAAGTGGCGTCGGCGGAGGTGCCTGCTGCACCAATGTTGTCTCTTCCACCGCTCAGCCCTTGCCATAACAATAAGGATGTCCCAGCGACTTTGATGTTAATGCCGGATCCGGATGAGCTGCCAGACAAGTCTTCGATTATTACCTCGCGCCGCCGCGGCCAGCAGAAAGAGCCTTCTAGAGCAGAAGGATGACATCAAGGATGATGGTAATCTCCTGTCACTCCTCACGTGTCCGCTAAATTTCCACCGCCATGAAACAGTCACGCGATAAAGCCTTAGTGCGTCCCATCCAGCATGGTCTAAGACGAGTTCGACTTGAGAGAACGTCTACGAATGCGGAAGAAAGGAAGGAAAAGTTTATTTAGCCCAATATTACTTGGCGCTTTTTTTCACGTCTTCAGAGATGTCTGCATGTTGAATCCACAAAAGTCTTCTCCGTCGATCTAGTCCACCTCTGCCCAATGATAGGTTGCACTCAGCCCAGGGCTCCGCTGGCTACTGCCACCCGTTGGGCTCGCTGTACCAGACCTTGCTGTTTTCGCAGCGATCGCTGGACAGCAGAGACTCCCATTGCTACGCACTCGGGGCTCGAATTTTGGGTACCACATCTATGTTTTTACAGGCCCATGTGATGTGATATAGTGTTGGTTTTTCATCGCACCACGGACATCTCTCCGCATATGTGGTAGGGTGTATTTTGTTTAGTGTGCGGAAAATTTTTTCACAACTTCCTGCTCATTTAAAAGCCACGAACGGAGGTGCCGAGTCCCCTACCCGCGAGAGAGCAGACTCCTATCAGTGAAGCGAAGGATGACACACACCTGGGAGCACTCTACGTGGAGGGGTTTGACCAGATGGCGTACATGCTGAAGTCAGTGTCGGAGAGACTTAGAAACGATGTAGGCTGTTCTGAAGGTGCCTGCAAGCCCAAGTCATTCTTTTATGTCCTGAGCGGTGCACCCTCAAGGCATCAACTAGATCTAGCTTCTCCGCCAGCACCCTAAGCACCCGCGCTCGCGGTCTATCGCTGTCTTTAACGGAGTGCCACAAGAAGAGAGGCGATGCGCCCTGTCGATAACACAGATGAAGTCACCAACCGGAGCTACCTTGGATGGACCTACTAAGTGAGGACCAAGGCGCCTAAACAATGCACCCTGAGAACGACCATTGTTCGGAGTGTATACCTTAACTATACAAATGCCAGAATCATCTATCCACAGTGAGGACGCGGCCCTCATCACCCCTGGAGTGGCGCAAAACCGAGCCGCGGAAGCGTGACATAAAAACAATGCCAACCCCACACAACCTCGTCGCGCCTTAGCTCTAGTAGCACCTGTTTCAAAATGTCCTCTGCTATATCACCCCTGACTAACCTCTCTTTAACCCCTTAATGGTTGATAAATATTCCAACCTCTACCATCGACACCAACATTCAGTATTTTTAACATGAATATCAATCACAGCAAATCCCCAATATCAACTAAGTGGTGCGTACTTTAACCGAACATGTTCATAACTTGTATGGAGTGCACAAAAAGCCTGACGCTTCTGTAGCGTGGCATTTTGCCGGCTGGTTGGTTGGTTTTTGGGGTTTAACGTCCAAATGCGACTCAGGCTATGAGAGCCGCCGTAGTGGAGGGCTCCGGACATTTCGACCACCAGGGGTTCTTTAACGTGCACTAACATCGCACAGTACACGGGCGACTTGCTTTTCGCCACCATCTAAAAGCGGCCGCCGAGGCCTGGATTTGATCCCGCGTCCTTGGGAACAGTAGTCGAGCGCCGTAACCACTGCGCCACCACGGCGGGGCCATTTTGCCGGCAATCGAGCCGTTTTCTTCATTGACACCCTACTTCCTTACGGGCCCGATTCTTCTGAAGCCTACACCGTACCTGAGAAGCCTCTGAATACACTGAGAAGTGCAGGAAGCTCGCCCGTTCGCGCATTTCTTCCGACCTGGGCCGACAGACAAATCGTTTTGATGCCGCTCACACCGCCAAAAGTGTTCTTTCGCAAGCCCAACGTATGCTAAGTGTGCCTTGTACATCACCTGGGATCTTCTCCCAGCTACTATCGAAATACAATACCAAGGACCCTACCGTGTTCTTGAGCACACCTTACGTTTCAGCTACATTATTGAGCCTGTCACACCTTCTCCAGACCTTCTACGACGTGGATGTGAGACAATCCATAGCTCTCGGTTAAAACTCTACTTCGAGTCAGCCGTATTGTTGCCCGCTTGAGTCGTCAGGTTGGCTCCCTCTTCTCCTTGGGGTTATTGTAAACAAGATGGCCAGGCACCACCGCGCCGGCATGAGACGCGAGTACCAGCTGTTCGAGCCAGGACCTGCGAGCGCCTACCTTTACCTAGCCCTAGCAAGCGAGTACGCGCTACAATAAAGCTCGTCATAATGGGATTCATGTGAAAGGTTAGTAATGAGGAATATTCACGTCATCCGGATCATTCATGCAAAATCGATCAGCCTGTGCAGATTGTGACATGAAGGAAATAAAAACGAAAAAGGTACTGTGGTGGAGTGGCCGCGTGCTCGCCTCGCAGTGTGAAGAACCATGTTGGACTCCGCGGATTTCCGGACATTTATTGATTGTGGAATTGTGTTTTTCGTGTTACAATCACAAAGCAAATACCGGCTTTTCACCGGCCTTAAGGCTATCGTGTTAAATTGTACACACCGAATTAGGAAAGTGCCAGCTGGCTCAGTTCACCTGCAGTGTAGAACAGGATTCCATCAGCATATGCTGTGACCCGCATTATGCCGCTTCCTGGCATTGGTAGACTTTAAGTACGCGATGGTGATAAACCGCCAAAAAGAAAAAGGTTCTACTACCAGGACAAATACACTGAAGATAGTGATCAAACTTGAAAAGAGGATGGCTTACGAGTCAAGAGCATTGGGCTGCAATGTACCTCCATACACTAAGAGAAGTTTAGTATAACTTCTCTTAGTGTGTACAAAATACATACTTATATACACATAGTCCAAAGGTGTCTTAAATGTTTTAATATAGGGTGCATGTTTGCCCTGCCCAACGATGATTACTTTAGCGCCAAGTTCAGAAGTGCACAATATGTATGTGTTAAAACGTTCAACATCCCTAATACATGAATGAAAAAAGGGGGAATGTTCGCACTTCTGAGATGTCAGCGCGTCATTATATCAAACAGCAGACGGCACTTGATAAATACAATGCCGGCATTCTCAGTCCTTCTCCATACAATACAAAGGGAAGACCACTGACTTCCAATCACGTAGAACATACATATGGTGAAAAATACACTTTATTTATATTCTAAACCAGCAGCATGTTTCGCCTGCGCATCTAGGCTACTTGCATAAAAGCAGGATAACCAAAAAAAGGCAACATACATTTTGCCAATGAAACAAAATCCTAAAGAACCATCTCACTGCACTAGTGGGACACGTATGGGACAGAACACAGGTTACAATCCTCACAATAGCCCAGGGGTGAATGAGGGGAGGCGCAGGGGAGGATGCCTATATCGAACCATTAGCATCTGCAGCCCACTCTTAAAACGAAATACCTTGTTTGCCAGCGGCGCAAAGAGCTTCATCTATCGGTACCGACATTTGCAGCCGAATTGCTTTCTGAATGGCCATTCATGTTATGGCAGCAAACACGCCTATACATTCATAGAAGCACTGCTTCTGTTTCCAGGGCTAACCTAATCGTCTCTTGAAAAACCAAATAGCTAACGACTCAGTCGTTTCTTCTTCTGGGACCACAGAGAGAGATTATTATTTGCAGTCTCTTATGCAGGTGAGGTGATGGAGTGCAGGTGTTTTAACAAAATATAACAGCGAACTTAATATCTCAACTGAAGATCATAAAATAATAATTGCTTCAAATTAAGGGAAAGACGCAGTATATGTCATGCTTCTATGGACACTGATTTAAAACTGATTTATTTATAGGAAGAGCAAGGCGCGGTAAGTGCCTCACTTGTTTTCTGTGGACACCGCAACCTCGCCGTAAGGGAAGGGAGGAAGATGGGAGTGAAAGTGGAAAGAGAGAAAGAGGAGCCGTAGTGGAGGGCTACGGAGTAATTTCTACAACCAGGGGATTTTTACCGTGCGCTGACATCGCACAGCACACGGACACCTCTTCGTTTCGCCTGCATCGAAACGCAGCCGCCGAGGTCGGGTTCGAACCCGGGTACTCCGGCACAATAGTCGGGCGTCTTACCACTGCACCACCCTGAACCACGCCGTAGGGAACGGGAGGAAGGTGGGAGTGAAAGTGGATAGAGAGAAAGGGGGGCCGTAGTGCACCGGAGTACCTTCGACCACCTAGGAAATTTAACGTGCACAGACATCGCACAGCACACGGACGCCTCTTCGTTTCGCCTCCATGGAGACGCAGCCGCCGCGGTTGGGTTCGAACCCGGTTACTCCGGCACAGTAGTCGGGCGTCTTTCCACTGCACTACCCCGGCTTTTTTTTCTTTATTGCATGAATTCGTACAAATACATCAGTAAAAGATCGTGGTTGCCATGCCCCTTGGCTGACAACCGTGTCTAATGGACTTTCATTACCACAAGTTCGCCCATCAGACTCAAGACCTCCTCCGCAGCGTCTTGCTGCTTCAAAATTTTTTAGTTTATACACTTGTTCAACAAATCACATACAGATCGTGCATCGACATCACAGTGTCTATAAGCCATCCTACTCCTTCAAATACTGTGAAGGCCCAATAGCATGATGAGGTCAACTGAAAATCATCGTTAAAAGTTGTCAAGTACCGAATTCCACGTGGCGTCAATGGCAGGTCTTTTTTAAGTGTCCTTTGTATAACATCCCAGTAAAACACCGCATCCCAACAATCCAGGAACACGTGCTCAACTGTTTCAGGTTTCCAACATAGTAGACAGTTTGAGCCACAAGGTACAAAAAGGCCGTTTTTCTCCATCCATGTTTTGAGTGGGAGGGTTCCTGTATGCAATTTAAAAAAGAATGTTTTTACGCCCGGTGCACAAGAAAGGGGACTCTAAGGACCTTAAAAATTACAGACCAATCAGCTTACTGTCTGTTACGTATAAGGTATTTACTAAGGTAATCGCTAATAGAATCAGGACAACCTTAGACTGCAATCAAGCAAAGGATCAAGCAGGGCTTCGGAAACGGTACTCTACTATCGATCATATCAGTGCCATCAATCAGGTGATAGAAAAATGCTCGGAATATAACGAGCCCTTATACATAGCATTCATTGATTACCAAAAAGCATTTGACTCAGTTGAAACCTCGGCGGTGATGCAGGCATTGCGAAATCGGGGGGTAGACGAGCCGTACGTGAAAGTGCTGGAAGATATATATAGTGGCTGCTCAGCAACCATAGTTCTGCATAAAGAAAGTAACAAAATTCCCATAAAGAAAGGTGTTAGGCAAGGAGACACTATCTCCCCCGTACTATTCACAGCTTGCTTAGAGGAAGTATTCAGAGACTTGGAATGGGAGCAGTTAGGGATAAGGGTAGATGGAGAATACCTCAGTAATCTGCGATTTGCTGATGACATTGCCTTGCTAAGCAACTCGGGGGATGAACTGCAAATAATGATTGATGACCTAGACAGGAAAAGTAGAAAGGTTGGCTTGAAAATCAATATGCAGAAGACTAAGGTAATGTTGAACAGCCTCGGGAAGGAACAGCAGTTTACATTAGGTAGCGAAATACTGGAAGTAGTAGGCGAATATGTCTACTTAGGACAGGTAGTAACCGCAGATCCGGACCACGAAAAGGAAATAACAAGAAGAATACGATTGGGATGGAGTGAATTTGGCAAGCACTCGCAGATTATGACTAGCAGCTTACCCGTATCGCTCAAGAGGAAAGTATACAACAGTTGCATCTTGCCTGTACTCACCTATGGGGCTGAAACGTAGAGGCTAACCAAGAGGTTCTACTTAAGTTGAGGACAACCCAGAGGGCTATGGAACGAAAAATGGTAGGGGTAATATTAAGAGATAGAAAGCGTGCAGAGTGGGTCAGAGAAATAACTCAAGTTACCGACATTCTAGTAGAAATTAAGGAGAAGAAATGGACATAGGCAGGACATGTAGTGCGAAGAGAGGATAACCGATGGTCGCTGAGGGTAACAAACTGGATTCTAAGGGAAGGAAAGCGTAGCAGGGGGCGGCAGAAAGTTAGGTGGGCGGATGAGATTAAGAAGTTCGCAGAGGTCAAGTGGATGCAGCTAGCACAAAACCGGGTTAAGTGGAGAAATATGGGAGAGGCCTTCGCCCTGCAGTGGGTATAATCAGGCTGATGATGATGATGATGATGATGAACAGTCATGTTTTTACCTCGCTTGAGCACGTCTTTCCCTGGGCCTTCACAGTATAAGGTTCTGTACAGTGGAGCTGGGAACAATTGTGAAACAAGGATCTTATTTCACTGCACCACCCCGGCGGGGCGAATGATAGATGAAATTGGTTTTTAAATTGGTTTTGCAGAGAAGTAAAGGCGTCTTTTAAATTGGTTTTACAGAGAAGGAAAGGTGCAGTTTCTCTCACTAAGTTTCTCTGGGCACCAGAACCGCACTGTAAGAAAACGGAGGAAGATCGGAGGGTGGTGGTAACAACTTTGTTGCCACAAAATGAAAATAATTATTTCGGGCTGGGGCGAGTCTAGGGTGGCCTCCAGTCGGGAGCGACCTCTTGAGCTCGCGTGACGAGGGCCAGTTGCGTAGTTTTTCTTGGGCTGGCCAACAGCTTGTCCTATTCCTTCGCTGAGGGAGCTGGCAAGAGTGTCTTTGGAGGGGGATTGCTGGCGCATTCCCACAGTATATAGTCTTGAGTGGCCTGCGTCCCGTCACCGCAGTGCCGGCATGCAGGGTTGAATTCTCCGTTCGTAATTAACGATAATCGGTAGGGGCTAAGAATGGCCTATGTTTATAGGCGTCTGAGTGTCGTGGCTTGCGCCTGGTCGAGGTCGGGGTGAGGGGCGGGGTACGTGCATCTTAGATCGCGATAAAAGTTTAAGATCGGAGTAAAAGTGAAAATAGGTAGAGCGGCCTGGTGGAAGGCTCGGGAGTAATTTTGACCTCCTGGCGATGCACTTGCACTGACATCTCATAGCACACGGACACCTCTCCGTTTATCCTTCATCGAAACTCGGCCGCTGACAGTCGGGATCGAACCCAGGCAATCTGCAACTGTAGTCTCCGCATCACGGATCCATCATGGCGGGAAGGATACAATTCACCCTTTTCAAAATTTATCTTCCACCCGAGATAACGCTAACAAGAAAAGAGGAGTTTATCAGAAAATTGCAGACAGCGGTTTTGAAGCGAATGCTTCACTATGTTAGGTAGAGCCTCTTTTCGCGTGGCTCCAAATTTGACCTTCTAATGCCTTGACTTCAAGTGACATTTAAGCTGGCGGTGAGTATGAGTCCGAAAGAGGAAGGAGACAAGGATTTTGTCTCGCCAAACCAAAGGCAACAGAAAATTTTGATAGCAAGGACAAGCGAAAGCTGAAGATTGAAATATCTGCACCTGAATAAACTGAAGGTGAACGGGGAGGACACGTAGGTATGGCGTATCCCGCAACACCGGATTAATGCGGCAAAGGAGTCACACGACGTCCCGTTATTCTACACGAGAGAAGATATGATGATAAGACTGAAGACATAAGACAATCCGGAAATCTACGGAGTCAGATGACTAGGGAAAGATTCCCAGGTTCTGATGATAATGTTCGCTCAGGAAGAGGTTCTGAGATTGATCATTTTCGGGAGAGTTCAAGTAAAATGCTTTGTGCACAGGAAAAAGTACGTGGTATGTTGCGCATGCGGAAGAAAGGGACACAGAGTGGATCTACGCCCGGATCCGAAGAACATGAAATGCAGGTGATGCTGAAAGGAAAACCCACCGGATGACCACAGGTATGAACCAGCATGCCAGATGTGCGGCAAGGGACAGATCCCTGGAGACAGCATATGCAAAGCTGTCTACTGTACGTCACACATCGTCAAGATGAGGGCTGAGAGAAAACCTTGGAGATGGAAGAACGATGGAGGCAAGAACAAGGAAGGAGCCTAGAGCCGATCCACAACAACGGATCCGAATACAGACGCAGAGAGGATTCTTCCCCAATATTTAGGGAAAGAAGTGGAGGACACACTTCTAGAGGAAACGAAAAGGGAGGAGATCGAGCGAGAGGCAGAAGCAAGTCAGGAGACAAGTGTCAACCCAGGGGGACAAGTAGCTCCAGTTGCCGAAAACAAACCGAAGAAAAGATGCTGTATGGAGCCAAGCCCAAGTAAACCATCGACCCACAAGGAAAAGAGAAGACGCCGGGCGAGAAAAACATGAGCTTCTCAGATGAGTAGCAAACTGTTAAAGGGAATAGTCAGGATGAGAAAGTAGGTTAATATGGAAATCTTGGAAACGCAAACCATAATACAAAAGCAAAACGAAATCATACGTAGACTTGAAAAATAGCCGAATCCCACGAAGGCACAAACACAGATGCAGCAACTCACAGCTGTAGCAGAAAAAGCAGCTGGAAACAAAGTGGGAGTAATAGCCATAAAGACATGATACCTATACAACCACCGCCGGCAAAACGCAAAAACAATGGAACTGGGTTTTCGAAAGACCTTAAAACTAGGCTTACAAGATTGAAAAATGCCTTCACAAAGCAAGTGAGTGTGATGACAAACTTCATAGATTTTATGAAACAAATGGATGCACAGATTCAGAAGCTAAATGAAGGGATGCAAAAACAGGCAGAGAATGTAAGCCTGATACAGGTGGAGTTGGCAGCCAACAAATGCTGGGAGCAAATGGCTGAAGAAGCGATACTTCAGCTTCGATATGGACAGAACGAATAATATTAACAATTAAATCTGGCAGTGGAATTGCTGAGGTTTGAGGAGAAATAGGCCAGTGCTACACCAGCATCCTATACAGTTAGAAAACAAGCCTCTCGCAATAGCGCTACAGGAAACAGGTGTTACTGCGAAATTGGAAGAATACCAAGCTTTCCATAGTAACAAAGGAGACAAGACGAGGGTGACAACGCTAGTAAAAAGAAATGTGGCAGCTCTCCAGAGTGAGATACGATCCAGGGACATACACACGTGTTAGTGGAGGTGTAAGCCGGGAGCATCACAGAGTAGTAAGTTTTCATACTCAAAGTCTACAGCTCGAAAAACAGGAAAAGACCAGATTCCAAGGATTAATACAAAAGGCTAAAACATATGCGGAGGGAAATAGCTGCTTATAGTAAGTGACTTCAATGGACACCATCAAGCATGGGGTTACAGTAGACAACGCTCCAAAAGCAGGCAACTATGGGAAGATATTCAGTAGCAAGGCTTCACATTGAATAAAAACCCAGACAGCCCTACGAGGATAGGAAGTAATGTCAGCAAAGACACGTCTCCGGGCGTCGCACTTTCAAAGAACATAGAAGCTGTAGAGTGCTACAACCTGGAATTTAATCTAGGCAGTGACCATTATATTTATACGGGTATTGCGCCAAACGTCCAGGCCACGCCTTGAGCCTAAAGGACTGCCGAAGTCTGAGAGCGGTCCGAGGAGCGGTCCGGGCGTGGTTCCAGGCAACCAACTTCGTCGTCTACGAAAACTAGCAACCATTTCATCGTCTACGCCAACTAGCCACTGATTTTCTCCGCTTCGTCTTCGACTATAGTTCGTATCAATATCATCGTATATAATATAGAAGGAGGGCCGAAAGCGCGAAAAATGAAGAAAAGCAACATCACTGAGTGGGACAAGTTTAGGAACTGGAGAAGCGCCGAGAAAATTCCACCCATAAACAGCTTTGAGGAGTTGTGTAAGAGAATTAAACGAGACGTCTAAAAGCGCACCAAAATTGTTCAGGGGGAGGATCCTCCAGAGGTGAAAGGCACCCAGCTATTGCACATGTGGCAAGTCAAGCGGCCTAAAAAAACACTAAAGAAACAAAAACAGAACAGATGTCTTAGAAGGAGGACAGCGAAGCTAAACAAACAGAAAAGCATGCGAGCACGCGGCCATGCGAGCAAAACTGGGGCGACAAATGCAATCACATGGAAAACAAAATGGATATGGCTAAGACATGAAGCATAATACAATGCCTGCTAGATCCAGAGAAAAATGGGTCTAGAGGTTCGGGCAGAGATTGTGCGGCTCAAAACTAAATCCGCGCCGGGTCCGGACGGGGTCACAAATAAAATGCTCAGAAATTAGATGATGACTTGATTAGATACCTAACAGAGAACTATTCAAGATGTTTGGGACAGAGGGCAGCTTCCAAAGTAGTGGAAGGAGGCAAATATTAATAAACCAAAACTGGGCAAGCCGCCGCAGCTAGAAACTCTTACAATGATTGTTTGAAAAAAACTTTATTTCCACCAAATTACGAGGCCCCCTACTCCTCGCTCCTGGCACGCAGGCCTGAGGAACGGGGCTAGAACCTCCGTGACTAAGGACTGGCGAATATACATTGCTTATTCGCGGCCTCAGCCGAAAGGTGGACGGCTTTATGCTGGTCAGCGGGGACGTCGTTTTGCAGCAGGGTTACCCATTCTTGTCTACTTTTATTATTGTCCATTGCGCCCGGAGACATAGGGCATTCCCAAAGTATATGGTCAAGGGTTCCCCTCGCTTCGTAGGCTTTACATTTATAACTTTTTCTCTCATCTATCTGGGTGTGAAACAACCAGACAGGGTTCGGAATATTTCCGGCTTGTAATCGCCGCCTGGCTATGGCCTCTCTATTATTTAAGCTAGGATCCGGTGGCGGCATCAGACGTCTTCGTAATCTATAATTTTTGATTATTTCATTATATGTTTACAAACGTTCGTCCATCGCTTGGTTGTCGGGTGGCTCCGCGTTTGTCCGGAAGTAAAGATCTCGGGCTAAATCATGGGCCGCCTCGTTCCCGGGGATCTGTTAAAATTCGGGCGGCTTCTTGCGAGACCCTGCCTTTTCCGATATTCCAGAGAGCAGTTTTACTGTCGCTAAAGATCAATCTAGCTTTCGTTCCAACTAATTTCCCTGACGTCATTAGTAGGAAGCACGTCATCCAAACGAGGTTAGCGGCCTTTATGGAGCAGAACAAACTGTGGCCGCAAGAGATTGTCGGGTTTAGACCACACTTGTGCACACAGGGCGTGATGCTGCAACTGCAACATGTCATAGTGGACTCACACACTAAAGACGCGAAGGTAATCTTAGAGCTAGACCTCACGAAGGCGTTTGACAACGCCAAATATGACGCAATCCTCAATGGGCACAAAGAGTCTGGGGCAGGGAAGAAAACATACACACACATCAAGCCCTTTCTGTCAGGCAGGACTGCTTGCGTAAACTTTCAAAAATTAAAATCGCCTGATATAGATCTGGGAAGCAGAGGTACGCTGCATTGCTCGGTGTTATCCCCTTTCCTCTCTAACGCTTAGACCATGACACTGTAAATATCTGGCCTGCTTTTTTCAAATTCATTCTTTCTGCACGCAGCAGAGATATTGGCAGGTTGTGATGGTCGTTTACTGGTGGAGTAGAAAGGATGACGAAAACGGATCTAGCTTTAATACTAGAATAATTTTATACCATTTTCATAGCATGACAGCTCTGGAAAGAATTTAAAACATCCTTCGTCATATAGTGGAAATCGAATATTCCTTACTTAAACATGTTTCTGGTCGAATAGTATACTTTGATGAGGTAATCATCACAGGTGGAACCTATTCGTCTCGTTTGATTAGTTCCCACAATATTAAGACCGCCATTTCCGCAACATTACAAAAGCAATAAAAAATTTATGGATAACATCTAAACGACGAAATCACGGTTCAATCCCACTAAGAAAAGTTTATTACAGCCCCAAAACAGGCAATGTCTGCTAATAAACACATTGTCCAACAGTATATTAGACAATGCAATACAAGCTTCAAATCTTTCCTGCACTCCAATTACTACAGCAGGGTCAAGTTGAGAAGTACGACCAATGTAGATTTTAACCCCAAAACATCCTTAAACATGAAGGGGAAAATAAAAGAAGATATTAGCTCTTGACACATGTTGGCTCGTTATTATAACAAACAGCACACGACACTTGACAATAATTATTACTACTGTGCCATTATGGCCAGTCCACTCGGACGAGCAACAAGGAACGTGCCCGTCAGCGCTGCAAGAACTGCGCCTCGTCATCGGTTCCAGATGCCGGATAGGTACTTTAGTGGAAATTTAGTGGAAAGAGCTGGAGGTGAAAATTCCGCAGTGCTGGATACATTTTGCGTGCAGGGTGTCTGCGTGCTTCCACCAGGCAGCAACGATGCCACCAAACATGGCACAACACACAATCAGGCGCGAGAACACTGCTTGCGGGCGACGGACGCCTGGCCAGTAGTGTACAGAAAATACACTTCTTACGAGGTGCCACATGAATGAATGAATGAATGAAAACTTTATTGGTTCTTTAAGAAGTAGTAGTGGTAGAGGACGGAGTCTTCGTCTTGAAGTCTGTGTCCTTGGCCGTGGGTGGGCCCCTAGTCCAGGGCTCCACTGAGTCGGGCCACCTCGCTTGCGTGTGCTATGAGTGCCCTTTGGACCTTGAGCCGGCTCTCCCATTGCTCCGCACTTGGTGTTTTGTGTTTGTGAAATGTTTGATTCCTTCCGCACTCCCATGTGACATGATATAGTGTTGGTTTTGCTCCGCACCACGGACGGTTGGCGCTATACTGTGTTGGGAACATCTTATTTAATATGTATAAATTTGGGAAGGAGCCTGTTTGCAGTCTTCGCCATCCTTTGGCTTCCTCCTTAGATAAATGTTTATGTGGTGGGGGGTACTGGAATCTTAGCCCCTTATGTAGGTTTAGTAATTCCGAATAGCTGTCCCCGAAGTTAATCTGGGGTTAGGGTTAGTGACGTTCCTGCTCGGCTAGTCATTCCTCGAGCTAGGTTGTCTGCCCCTTCGTTGTCCCCGATCCCTGCCTGACTCGGTATCCAGATTATGTTGAGTATTGGTCGTTCCTCAGGGAGCGGACCTCCATTGAGGATCTTGAGTGCCGTACTGTTAATTCTGCCTCTAATATAGTTCCGGCACGCCTCTTGTGAATCCGTTAGGATGTTAAGGGATCTCCCTGTCCCGTATCCTTCTTTCGCTGAAAGAACGACAGCAATCTCCTCTGCCTCCGTTATGTTGATACTTCGGCTGTGAGGCTTGTGATGTGTTCTCCGTGGTGGTTTACGACTACTGCTACTGGGCTATTTTTGTGTGTTTGGGGGTACAGGGAGGCATCAGTGTAGACTGTATTGTCCCGATGTCCCATGGACCTCTCATAATGTTCTGCCCTAGCCTGTCTCCTGTGAGCATGCAGGTCTGGATCCATGTTTTGGGGGGATGGGTTGTATGCGTATTGTCTTTCTTAGCGGGTCTGGTATTGTGACCCTGCTGTTTTGTAGCTTTTCCATTTTCCGACCTAGCTTTGTCTGGAGCGCTCTTCCAGTCGTTCTGTTGCTAAGTCTTCGTATTTGCGCATTGAGCTGGCATTCTCCTAGTTCTTCGAAAGTGTTGCTTATACCGAGTTGCATGAGCTTGTCGTTGGATGTATTTCTTGGGAGATGAAGTGCTGTTTTGTCTGCCTTCCGGAGTATCGCCTCCGCTTCCTCCCTTTTTGCTTTGGTAGTCACATGGTACGGCAGTGAATATGTTATCCGGCTGACCCCTAGGCTGTTGACTAGCCATAGTGTGTCCGCCTCCTTCATGCCATACCTCTTGTGCGCTACTCTGATGATCATCCGGCCTACTTGCCCTGCCGCTTTGCGTAGCAGGCTGAGTGTGTGACTGCTTTTGCGGCTTCCTTGTAGTCACATGCCGAGGATTCTGATCATCTTTTGTTCCGGGATGTAATGGCCCTGTAGTTTTACACCGAGTGGTGCGTCCGTATGGGGCCTACCCATTCTGAGGAGCTCAGATTTTTCGGTGGAGCCTCTGAGTCCTCTTTGTTTGTGTTTATCTTTCAATGCAGGTGGCAGCCTCCTGTAGCGCCTCCTGCTTCTCCCCTAGGGAGCCTTCAGTGGTCCAAGTGGTGATGTCGTCCACGTAGATTGCATGACGAATCCCCTGAACTTGGCTGAGTTTCTTGGCGAGGTTGATCATCGCTATGTTAAAGAGTATCGGCAAGATTACTGAGCCCGGCAGAGTGCCCTTGCATGGCGTCTGAAAGGTGTCACACAGCAGGTCTCCTAGGCCTACTGTCGCTGTTCTGTCCGTGAGTAAGCTTCTAACGTAGTCGTGGATCTTCTTTCCGCAGTTGGTGGTGTTGAGTCGCTCCATGATGGCGGCGTGGGATACGTTGTCAAAAGTTCCTTTAATGTCGATGGCCATGACCATGTTCTCCCTGTTCCTTGACATTGTTTCGAGTACCTCGTCTTTTAGTTGTAGCAATATGTCTTCAGTTGATAAGTTTGCCCTGAATCCGAACATGGTGTTGGCGTACCACTCTCCGTCTTATAGATGCGTTTGAATTCGTCGGGTAACTCTCCTCTCGTATAGTTTGCCTAGGCATGATGTTAGCGAGATCGGTCTGAGGTTTTCAATTTGGAGTTTCTTGCCGGGATTGGGGATCATAGCGACTACGGCGTGTTTCCACTCCGCTGGGACCGTCCCTTCTTCCCATTGTTTGTTTAGGTATAGGGTGAGGTGGTTGATTGCTTCGTCGCTTAGGTTTCGGATTAAAGAATTTTTGATCTTGTCCGCCCCGGCTGCCGTATTTTTCGTTGTTGCTCTTATGGATTCGACGACCTCTTCTTTTGTGAGGGTCTGTCCGTGGTTGGGTTTTCTTCGCCCTGGTAGTGGCCATGGTAGCCCTCTGCCTGGTATTTCCCGTAGCATTTCTCTCGTACTGCCTGAAGTAGCTGTTCTTCTGTACCTTCATACTGATGAATTAGTCTTTAGATGGATTTCTTGCTTTCGGCCTTGCTTTTGCTCGGATCCATTAGTTTTCTGAGCATCTGCCACGTTCTAGCCGCGCCGAGGGTGCCATTCCGCGAGGTACTAAAATGCTGCCATCCCTGTCTTGCCAACTGCATTGCATAATCCTCTGCTTGCTTAGTGATTTCGGCAATCTTCTTCTTTAGCTTTCTGTTTAGCTTTTGGCACTTCCATCGCTTGGTCACGCCTCGTCTTGCCTACCAGAGCCTTAAAGGCCGCTCGTCCACTTTTGGTGCTTGCTGTGTTCGAGTCACGTCCTTAGTGTAGAGGTCCTTGATATGCCTAAGCTGTTGGCTCCAGTCTTCTACTGAAGTTATGTCGTCCTTTAGTTGTTTGCAGTGGGTGCGGAAGGCATCCCAGTCAGTTAGGTTTACCTTGCCGATCTTCCTTTTGATGCTTTCTGCCTCTATGGTGACCCTGATGATATAGTGGTCGCTGCAGAGATTTTCTTGTAGGTTCTCCCACTCGACTTGCCTAACGCCCCTGACAAAGGCCAGGTCGGGACATGTGTCCGCGCTTACACTATTACCCTGTCTTGTGGGCTGGCGTTCACCTGTGAGTAGCTCGCAGCCTATGTTCTCCTCTGCTGTGCAGATGCCGCGCCGCTTTTTATCTTTTATCTTGCTGCCCCATTGTGGGCTTTTCTCAATGAAATCCCCTGCTATTATTAGGGTGTTCTGCCCTGCAAGCTTCTTTGCTTCCACAAAAAGCTTAATGAAATCTCCTTTGTTTTTGGGCGGGCTGTACAGATTTACTATGAAAGTACTTTTAGCTTTTCTTTTCCTCTTGGGAATCACTTCGGTTACTATGTTGTCTAGCTGTGTGTCTTCAAACTCCTTGTGAGCTGTGGTTGTGATTTTGTTGTTAATGAGAGTTGCTGTTCTCTCGTTCTCCTGATATGAGTATCCTTTAAGGTTTGGGGTACAATTTGTCTCTTGTATAAGTATTAGGTCTGGTGGATTTCCTCTACTGTTAATGAGTTGCTGTAGGAGCCCTTGCTTACGCCTGTAGCCCCTACAGTTCCACTGCCATATCTCTAGTTGTTGTCCTGCCATGTTGTATTGGTACTGTTGTTTGTTCCCTGGGATTCTGATCCAAACCTGCGCTCATTGTAGAGACGGTCCCAAGGAACAGTCGAGCACTACATGGTACATTGTTGCAGGTACGCCGCAAAGAGAGCAGATGCTGTTAGGCGTGATGCTTTGTGAATTCAGGCGATGACGCGTAGGCAAAACGATCAATTCCGCCTCCACTCTAGCTCGCTCACAAAGAGAAGTTTATTTAACACCAAACAGAAACCTATATACAAGTTACATGGTTACATACATTTCCACATATTCTCAATTCCAAATCGCAGACGCAACCTCACTGCCTGTTTCACAATTGGAGCGGCGTCTCCTACTCAGCGACACTAAAACACCCGTAAAAAGGAGAGGGCAGAAATACTGCGGGATGTAAAGGGGGAGTTTACATGGAACGCGACACACAAAAATGGGATACGACACGCATGCCTTCACAGTCGAGTCTAATATATCAGTGCCAGCATAGCTAAACCGCCTTGCCGAACATCAAAGAAACGTGTATGCGAGTGCTGCAGAAACCAAGCCCCCCCTCCTGCTTCTAGAGAGTCGGACAGGTAAGTCCAGAGTAGGAGGCGAAGCCTCTGCAGCGCTGGATATATAGCACGCGCGGTTCCCTGCAAACTTCGGCCAGGCAACGGCGACACCACTAAACAAAGAAAACTCAACAAATTACCAGGAGCGCGAACAGCCCTCGCGGGCAGCGGACACCTGATCTGTACCTAAATGAAAATATGCGGCTCTCAAGGTGCCACATGACGCGTGGCACTAAACATTGAAAGAACACATGTGCGCTAGTATCGGTCGCGCCGCAGTTGGGGCATCGATCATTCGGGACAATGCCCCAAGACGCGAACCGCTGGTGTGTTGGTTAGACCCCCCCCCCCCCAGCGACACTGCCACTCAAATTCCTTGATTTAGGGAGCGAGTCGGCTCGTTCCCCACGAGCGCCATTTGTTGGGCGCCGTGTGCCTTTCTTCATCCCGGCAGAGATACATGCTGGCGACCATCTGGCTCACCTCTATCGGGGATACTTCGCCGATGTCTACATCTGGAAAGCTGTTGCTCAGCACCCGTTTGAAACCCACTACAGTCCGATAGAACGGGAGGGGCCTTTCGGTTGGCGGTCTTTCGTGCCATCCCGGTGCGAATACTCGGCTGCCTATGCTCAAACAACAGAGCATGAGCGATCGTCCCGGATATGGCTCATTATCTGAAAGTGCCAAAACTGCCCTCACCATGAGCGTGCGGACCACAGCGTGGAGGCAGGGCAGCCCACGCCCTCCCCAGCTAGTCGACAAGTGCAGGAGGTGTCGGGCAACTAGTACCGTCCCTCCGTCCCACAAGGTGCCTGCCAGAGACGCGAGACGACCTGCCGTCTTTCGTCTTGATTATCGCGGCTATTGTGATCAGCGTCAGGCTGAATGATGCGGCGTACAAAGAGACCCGTCCAAACAGAACCGCGCGAGACGACTTCGTCCGGAGTGCGAACAGAACCTATGTTCGAACGTGACACCCAGAACCCGGACTGCATCGTCGAAGGGAGCCGCCGCTGGTAATTGACCCTGGAAATTTGCACACCGCCACGCGTGGCTCTTGTCCGTCTTAAGCTGGGCTCCTGACAAGGTCGGTACTCTGAGAAGACCCTTAGAAACGCGCGGAAACGTTTCTCATCCCAAAAGAGGTAGGTAGTAGAGGGAATTGATTGTCTTCCACACACACATAGGTACTTGTATATGCACACACGCACTGTAGTAGTTACATGGGAGGACAACGAAAGGTGCGATACTAGCACCAATCACACTATAATAGTTATTCCGTGTTCATCAACGCCTACAGAACACAAGCTCAAAAGGAATTATAATGATCATTAAATCTTCCTCATGATTCGAGGTACGTAACTTAGGGCGTTAGTATGGCAAAGCTGGCATAAAACGCCTGTCGTCCCGAACGACGAAGAAACGGGTGTGCCAGCGCTGCAGAAACCGCGCCTCTCCATCTCTGTCCAGTTGACCAGAGAGATACTTCCGCAATAGGAGACGCAGTCGCTGCAGCGCTAGGTACTGTCTGTTGCAGAAGTTTGCGGCCCAACGCGCCGGGCAGAGGAGCAGTATCGCTCCCGAGAGGCGGCGCTGCGCCCGCCGGCGCTGCCTGGTGACGTAGCTATAAAGAATGAGGAGGCTTGTTCTCTTCTCCTCATCCCGCGGTTGATATCGCACATCTTTGCTCTCAGCCGCGGGATGAGGGGAAGAGAACAAGCCTCCTCACTATTTATAGCTGCGTCACCAGGCAGCGCCGGCGGGCGCAGCGCCGCCTCTCGGGAGCGATACTGCTCCTCTGCCCGGCGCGTTGGGCCGCAAACTTCTGCAACAGACGTGGCCCTGGCAACGCCTCTTCCACAGCATGAAATATACACAGGCGACTACTAGCCGCGCAAAACATCCGCGTGGTGGCCTGGCGCCAGGGCCACCGTGCACAGAGAACATCCTTCTCACCAAGCGCCACATGACCAGCGCGACTGGGCATTCAAAGAACGCGTGCCTCATGGTTTCCGTGCGGCCGCAGTTTGGGCATTGGTCATTCGGCACGACATGCCACATGGCGAGGCGTTCTCGCGTGGGTAACACGCCCCATCGCCGGCGCCACTCGAAATCGCGGACCTCGGATGGCACGCGGTTCACCGCCCACCGACGCCACTTGTTGACGGCCGTGCGGATCTAGTCGTCGTGGTTTAGACGTGAGGAGGCGACCATCTCGCTGACTTGCTTTGCGGGCACCTCAAAAATATTAAGGTCAGGCAGGTCGCTGTCGACCGCTGTCTTAAAGCCAGCTACCGTTTGGTAGAACTTGTGAGGCCTTTCAGCCTGAGGGCCCAGGTACCGGTCTGCAGTAAAGGCCCGGCGAGCTGTGCTCAGCCAGTACGATAACAGGGAGGGCCCCGGGTACAGCGGGTCATTGAGCACCGTGGCGACCAGTTTCGGCGCGAGCACTCGGCCCACCGTGTTGACGCATGGCAGCCCGAGGCCTACCCTTTCTTGCGGTAGGTGAGAGGTAGGTGAAGGAAACGGCGCGCGACATGAGCTGTTCCGCCATCCCAAACACCTCAGCCAGGGAGGCGAGGCGACCTGCCGTTCGATGCGGAATCACCGCAACACGCGAAACGTAGAGCGCGTAGGCGTACGCCTTAGTCTTTACTACCTCGACTTTTGTCAGGGAGATGAGAATTTATTGGGTACATGCATACATACATACAAAAACGCACATTACTCACAAAACAAAACACTATATAAAACTCTATATGTTGCAGATGCATAATAAACTATATATAACATGATTCCCCAGAGAGGGGAAAACAGTATAAACGATGAAGGTTCTAATAAAGGACGAGAGGTATCTCAAGTCTGCTGCCTCGTACAACATAGAAGCGCGTGTGCCAGCGCCGCAGAAACCGCGTCTCGTCGTCAGTTTCTAAATGTCCAGACAGATACTTCCAGACGACGAGGGGCAGCCTCTGCAATGCTGGGTACATTGCTCGAGCGGAAGTTCAGCGCGCCTCAGCGAGGCACCTGGGACGCCACAGCACAAACAGAACCGCACTGAACGCAAGGTGTTCAAAAGGGGTGCGCCGGCGCCTGACGCTGGGGTTCATGCGGACGTTAAACATCCCATATGCGAGCCGCCACATTCTTCTCGCAACTACACATTCGAAAAATGAACATGCGCGAGGCTCTCGGGAGCAGCACAGTTGGCACACTGGTCATTGGGTACAACACCCCATCTGGCAAGGCGCTGTCTCGAGGGGTCGACAAGCTGCCCACGCAACTTATTGGTAGAAGAAGAGACCTTTCTATGATCCGCCCAGGCCACACGATGTATCCATATACCATCGTCAGAAACACGCGAAGAAGTGGGGAGCACTACAGTAGCAATTTTTATATCGAAATTAGAAATCCTGCATATTGTGGCATGTGATCAACAGTAGCATTGCCTTTTAGTATTTCCCTACAGTTGTTATCGGTGTTAGCAGCTAGAGAAAATGCTGAAAACATTTCAGGACATTTAGGGGTAGGACGCGATAGCATTTCACGCAAGCGGATGTTTGTTCACTTCTAACTTTTAAATTTTTATTATATTATATATTATTGTCCTAAATCTTGAGTGGAAAGAAGCCAACGATAAGCTCGGATGCTGCCTATTGAATAATGATTGTCCTAGTGCTACACAGCGGAACGCGCTGCTTGAGCAATGCAACGCCGGGGACTCAAGCTCCTTTCTTTATGGGTATGAAGCCATAGCGTTTCACGCATATCACCGATATTTTTTTTTTCACATTCTTATTTTGCAATTTTCTTGTCTTTATTGTTTATTTTAGTGCGTAGCACTACTAGCCGCAATCACGGATTTCGCCGGGGTCTATCTGAAGCAGCTCACTCTCTCTATCTCTTCGTGAACTTGAAGCAGAGAAAGAGAAGGTGACTACGCACGCGTCTCATTATTCAGGAGGTGGAGCAGCCGCGGAGTTGTAGTAGAAGCTTCTCTCTTTTTCTGTCCATCCATCTCTCCGTGAACTTGAGAGGAGGAATGGAAAGTCGCGACGCCTACATCCCGCGATCTAACACTGAGGGGGCGGAGCGACAGCATGATGCACCCAGTTAGAGAGTAAGACAGTGAAAGAGGGGCGTGTCAGCTGCGGACGTGGCGGCCGTTCCAGGGCACCGGCAATATTCTAGTTCACTGTAGCAGAAGTGTCTCGGTTGCGCACGTGTTCCCCTTCGGCGCTAACTGCTCTGTCTCTCCGTTTTAAGGGGAAAGGGCGAGGAGGACATAAATCTCCGAAACGCGTCGAAACACGGGCTGTGGAGAATGCGCGGCAGAGGGAGCTGCTTTCGGTGCCTTCTAAGAAATAAATCATTAGAAATAAATGAGAGATCCGTTGGATAATTAGCACTAGGTGCCCACGGCAAAACTACAAATGAGGCGGTACAGGGAGATATGGGCTGGCATCTTTCGAAGTACGGGAAGCTCAGAGTAAAATATTATATGAGGAACGCCTGAGGAAACTGGACAGTAACAGCTGGGCAGCTAAAGTATTTAAATACCTTTACTTAAAAAGCGTTGACTCACAATGGAGTAAAAGAACTAGGAAACTAACTAGTAAGTATGCTAGTCACAAGGACGGAAAAATATAGAGCATTAAGCAACAGGTGAAAATCACAGAAGGTAAAAATTGCATAAATTCGATGGAAAAGAAAGAGATTTTGGAATTATACCGAAAGTGGAAAATGCAGATCAGGAAGGAAGATTTCTGTGATAACGCAAGAGGCAGTGCCCAACCTTTATAAGTCCACAATGCAAGGTATGAAAAGGAAATAACAAGAAGAATAAGATTGGGATGGAGCGCATTTGGTAAGCACTCGCAGATTATGACTAGCAGCTTACCGGTATCGCTCAAGAGGAAAGTATACAACAGTTCCATCTTACCTGTACTCAACTATGGGGCTGTAACGTGGAGGCTAACCAAGAGAGTTCTACTTAAGTTCAGGACAAGACAGAGGGCTATGGAACGAAAAATGGTAGGGGTAACATTAAGAGATATGAAGCGTGCAGAGTGGGTCAGAGAAATAACTCAAGTTACCGACATTCTAGTGGAAATTAAGAAGAGGAAATGGGCATGGGCAGGACATGTAGTGCGAAGAGAGGATAACCGATGGTCGCTTAGGGTAACAAACTGGATTGAAAGGGAAGGAAAGCGTAGCAGGGGGCGGCAGAAAGTTAGGTGGGCGGATGAGGTTAAGAACTTCCTAGGAGTCAAGTGGATGCCGCTTGCACACAACCGGGTTAAGTGGAGAAATATGGGAGAGGCCTTCGCCCTGCGGTGGGTATAGTCAGGCTGCTTCTGCCGCTGCTGATGATGATGATGGAAGGTATACTGGATGTTTCCAAAATATATTTTCTGAGACTAGTGTATTTCATCAGTCATCTGCAAAACAAAAAAGGCTTAACTTGTTTTAACCTAACACAGGTAGAGATCAGAAAACCGTATCCCGCCTCTTCTTGAACTCAATTCAAGCGCGACAAGAAATAAAAAAAAAAATGGATGGCGGCTAAATTTGGCTATGCCTGAATATGCATAGCGGAAGCCATTCAATAGATTGTTGACAATTTGACTCGAACATTCTAGTCGCCGATAACCTGGCTGCAAACTGTGTGGGGTCAATAGCGCCTCTGTGCGTATTCTAGGCGTCTTCCGAATATTTTTCTGATTCAGCCTTTTTCTCTTCTGGTACCCCTTCTATGCTCTCGTCTTCTTCCTCTCCCCTTCTGCACCTTTCTTCTTCTTGGCGTCTTCCGAATCTTCTTGCTCTATTTGACAAGCTACCGATTCCTCTTCCACTTCTCTGTTCCGTACTTCTTCTTGGCTTCCGTGACTCGGAGCAACTAGTTGTTATGGTTACGGCCCACGTGCGGTATTGAGTATCAAAGCTTACACTAAATGCACCGCTAACCAGCCTAGTGTCACGTTCGCTAAAAATAACGAAAACGTCACGACTGCTGTCACTGTGGCAAAATCTGCCTGCAATATGTGGTTCCAGATGGCCCATCTTATGTCAACGGCACGGAGCAGCTAAGAGCAGGCAGTGATGGTTTATTCTTTGGGAAAAGCAATTTTGAAAATATTTTAATCATGAGCTGTATGTAGATACAGATTTTAAATTTGACTTGCTCCTAACAAACAAGCCTCTAGAAATGTACCGAAATTCCATATGACCCTACTTATCTTTGCAGGATGCCTTTGACATATCTTTAAATGAAAATAAAAATCAAATTTAAAAAAATACTTTAAAGAAATGAGAAAACTATCTAGAAGACGCTTAAGGTTTAGTGACTCCCCAAAACCTTCATTAAATAAAATTCCTGGCTAAGAGCTTGATGCCTTTTACTCACAACTAGTGTGGTGTTTTCTCTCAATGACTCATTCTCCCTTTTTGCTGTGGATATGCCATCGATTTTGTCTTGTCGATCTTTCGTGGTCTTTTTGAATTGAGCTTCGGGATGTTGCTTTCTCAATACAGGATACTGCCATAAGTTGGGTCGTTTTCTCGTAGTAGCGTTCGTACTTTCAGTGTAACGGAGATGAGGATAATGAAGTTTTAGTGTTGGTGCCTGTCAAAATGTGTGTCGTTCTGCTATGTTCTTGCTCTTGAAAATATCCGAATGTCGTTGCCCTCGGTGTAATTGCATAGAAGGCTGTACTAGCTACTTCGAAACATTAGCTTTGCACAAACACCAACAAATTCTGCTCTCAGCGGAATAGTTTAACACACTACCGTTTGATGACGGCACCATTTTCCCGATGGGATCCACTAATATGAAGGCTATCACACTGGTGTTCAGCCGAAACTGATGCTTGCAATGTTCAGGCCAGTATTCTGATTGGTACAATTTTTGCTTTAAACTTTCAGTATGACCCCGATGTTTTGAAAGCTTTCTATCTGTTCTCGTTTATCACAGTTAGCCACGTCTGGCCCTGGATATAGTATTGCATTACTGTGAAACACCTCTTTAAAGGTAAAACTGTTCTCATATCTTACGTAAATAAAATTATGAATTCCCTATGATCGCAATGTGTCCTATATATTCTCTTCTCAACTGCGAGAAAATTTAAAATTCCAAAGAATGCTGCGTCATATTTTAATCTCACCACTACATATGCTCAGCTGTATACATATCGCTGTGTGTACGATATATGTTCCGGACGTTTCGTCATTTATTCTCATGGAGTACTTTTACTGTTCAAGAAATACACAGTGGCATGATGAAATGAATACATTGCAATCTAAGGGGACGTAGTCTTCACTAACATTTAGACATTTGTCAGAGCAGGAAGTGAGTCTGAAGAATCGACTCTGAATAAAGTCGGTGCCCTGGGATACACCAATGGCACATAGAGAATGGCGCACAGAAGATAAGATTCATCAGTTCAGATAGGAGAGACTGGATTGCATGGCCTCCAGCCCAGACCTTCTCCCTCAGACTTTCATCTGTTTCCATCATTGAAGGCAGTAATCTGTAAAGGCCAATTCGACAGCAGTGCTGAGGAGGAGCAGGTTGTGCGACAGTTGCTTGTGCTGTAGGGCACCAACTTTACCAGAATGAATTCTAAAAACTCACTGCACATTATGACAAATATATGAATATCGATGGCGACTGTGTCGATTAATAGCACAATGTATACTTTATTGATGCCATGGTTTAATTCATGAGAAAAAGTATCCGTGTGCAACTAAATGACAAAAAAATACTTTCGGAACCCTCCCTCGTACATGAGTACGTCGTAAAGTGATGTATATATTAGTTACTGTGGACAACTTGTTTGGTTGTAATAGGGGGGATAAATGCGTTTTCCCCGCTTAGTCGCGGATGACAGTCAAAACCGCCGACCTCACCCAATGATCGCATGCGCTACCGAGCGCACGCTGACCACTGCCTGCCGTGCTCTTGGGAACAAGGGAACAACACGTGCTGACAACAAACAGGCATTTATTGCTGCAATAACAACAACGCCAGCTAGCAATAATACACGCTAATGTGTGCAGGTCGTCTGACTCAGCAGCAGGGCTACGGGCGAATGTTCGGCCACGCTAGGGCAGGGGATAAACTCCAAGGCCGGGCAAGCAGGAAAGCGGGATAAGTCCCGCGAGGCTTCACCTCGCCGGTGACTGCGGAGTGCCACGAGGAGACGTCCGCTTGCGTTAGTTCCCGATGCCGAAGCGGAATTGTCTTTGTCCGCGTGCGCGCTGCAAAAGATCAGGGGTGGCGCTTGTGCTGCCGCGACGCTGGCGCCATCTCTCGATAGTTAATGCTAACCACCAACGTTGGCGCAATTCCGCGATAGCTAGAGCAACAACCGCGGTGGAAAGCCGACTTCAAAGGGGACGATGGGAGATCGTTCCCCACAAATTTAAGAGTAATAAACTATTTTAGTGTGTACTGTTCCTTTCAAAACGAACGCCTTAAACTCGTGCGCTGTAGTGCAAATGGCGACTTGCTTATACGCAAGCCGAGGATACACATTAAACAGAGGAGAAACTACTGACGGTTGGCGAGTGCTGGAAGAACGCACTTGGGCAACCGCCAATAACGGTACAGGCTCCAGCGACCGGCATTGCGATCTTGCTGCGGCCCTATCGGAGTTTCTCAAATTTGATTCATTCGGCTAGGGTGGCCCGTGTCTAAATAAATGGCCGTCGTTTTAATGTATTACCCATTTTTGTGACTTGCTGCTAGTCTATGATATTTCACTAATGCACAGATTTGAACTGGTAATGTTTGGCAATCGTAGTCTATACCAGCTGCCTACAGGACTTGGAAAAAGCATGGATGGCTAACCACATCAAATGTATTTTCCTGATCAAAGGAGCATAAAATACTCAGAAGGTTTCTGTGTTGAGACCACAAAAAAGACGTTTCTGTGGGCGAAACAATGGAGTTGAGTGGAGCGATCCGGAACAAGTACCTGATAAGGACATATATTATCTGGAAGGAAAGAAGATAACGGGGAGGACAAGCACTTGGCAATAAACTTGTAGTCAACGTTCAGGAGAGTGATGGGACGCCAGGCTCGCAGGTCAGTGCGTATCACATTTCCCTTACAAAGGAGAGGGATTATCATTTTTCTTTCAGTACCCGAAATCATCTCCTCACCGAGGAGCCTATTCACAATGACGGTGAAAGGCTTTCTGAGCTGCCCCCAGAACTTCACATAAAACTAAGCAGTTAGGCCGTCCGACCCCGGGCTACAATTTCTATGGAAGGACTTTAGCGCCGTTTCTAGTTCAATCTCATCTAAAGGAGCCCCTGATAAGTGAACTAGATGGAGGGAGTTTCGAAAGCATAAGTAGCGGTGCTTGGAACTGGAGCCTGATAGAGAGCGAAATTTAACATCCATCCTGCTTTAGGAACAGTGTCCGGTGTGTTTGAAAAGGAACCCCTAACTGGGTCTGCCAATTGAGTGAGAGAAGTCTCGGTGCGCTCTAAACGGCCTTACAGTGCTCTAGGATATGCCCATATAGCAATAGAAAGTGCCCATATTCTAGAGCACTGTAGCGGCGCCGGGGGACGTGCCTGCTGTACAAATGTTAGTTTTGTCACTGCCCCCGCGCACCATAACCATAAGGCCGTCCAAGCGACATTAGAGTAATTTCCGGAGCCGGATGCGTTGTGAGGCAAGGGCTTCGCGGAACCCCTGGCAGCAGAACCAGGCTCAGAAAGCAGGATGATGACATCAAAGACTATGATTGTCTCTGCCGCTCCTCACGTGCAAGCTTCATTGCTACCGCCATGAAACAGTCACGCACTACAGCTGTTCTTGAGAGAACGTCTAAGAATACCGGATATTTCGATACTAGAAGCCACGAATTGTGGCTTCCTACGAGAGACTAGAGTCCCATCAGTGAAGCGAAGGATGACACACACTTGTGATCACGCCAAGTCATTCTTGTTTGTCCCTAGCGGAGATCTCTCCAGGCATCAACTAGTTCTAGCTTTTCCACCAGCTTCCTAAGTGCCCGCGCTTCCTACATATTCCGCTAGTTAGGCGGAGTGTCACGAGAAGAGAGGTGATCTGCTCCGTCGAGGACGCAGTTGAAGTCACCAAGCAGAACTACCTTGGTTAGACCTACTAACTGAGAATCCAGGCGCCTGAAGAATCCACCCTGGTTCCGACCATTGTTCGGAGTGTAGATGTTAACTGCACGAATGACAGAATCAAGATCCTTAGACAGGACGCCGCCCCCAGCATCCCTGAGGGGACCGTACCGTGTAAGCGCGAAATAAAAATATTGCCAACCTCGCAGGAGCCCGATGCACCATAGCCTCTTAGGACCGGTTACCATATGGCCTGGCGAAGCTCTGGATCTGGCCAAGATGATGGAGGTAGGTCTCTTGGAAGACCAAAATATCTGGTTTAGACCGAGCACGCTAAACGAGCTGAGCTTGCTTGGTGCGACGACCCGTGCCACGACAGTTAAAAGTAATTAGTGTAAGCGGTGACATTATAAAGGAAGAAGCTACTTGAAAAAAAAAAACAATGAAGAAAGCCCCGCGTAAGGCGGAACGATCGGAGCAAAGAGAACCGGAAAAAGAAATGCCTTACTGGGAACCTGATTCTGGCCAACCTCGCGATCGGGGCACCCCTCTTTAGTAGAAGAGTCGGAAGTGAACGATGAAGACGAGGACGAAGAGGAACTGGAATGCTGAGAGCATTCGCAGTCAACCGTATCACAGTACAAACAAGCCGACCGTGTGGGCGAAGAGGATGGTGAGGCAGTGGGGAGCTCTGCCTCATCGGCCTCAACAAAATAGTAATAGCCCTGTCCCTTGGACAACAACCAGAGAGCTAGCTCAGCGGAAAAAGGACGCCTACCTCACCCGAAATATTAAAATTCCCACTTTTTAAAACCAAACGGCTCCGACTGAGCACCAAAACATTATTGGTACAATGCCGCGGAAATCGAAACCACATGAAACTCCGCCTCCAACTTACAGAGACACTGAAGGCAAGTAGTTGCCTGGGTGTAAAAGGGCGATTGAGAGGTTGACCGTGGAACGCAATGAGAATACGTACTGTAGGCAAAGAAACGGAGTAGAGTACTCTGAAAAAACGAAGTCAGGCTTCGAGTCAGAGGCACGTCCTGTTCAGGGCCACTTTGGTCCCCCTGACTTGCAAGGCCGAAGCTATGATCCACAGGTCGGGAATGCCAAGGGCTCTCCTGTCCCTAGGCAGTTTCACTACTGGCCTTTTGACCTTTTTCGCAGCACCACTCTGCAAGAAACAGAAAAGGGTTGTCTCAGCCAGAGGTTTGTCCGTACTGACAGAGGTGTTACACGGGCGACATAGGTCAGCAGTGAGTAGAGGAGGGACCGCGTGATAGTGTCCCGAGCCGCGAGCGGACACAAAAGCTTCTTGTACACTTTTGCCGTAGGTTCTATTTTTTTTTTCTTGAGCAAAGAACCGATTCCTTCCTGAAAGGCCTTCTGCATTGAACTAAAAACCAAGGAGGGGGTCTTCAGCTTTCGCGGGAAGACCGTGAGCAGGCTGAGGACTGGATGGTGCACAATCAAAATAGATTGTGGTCCTCTAAGACCCATTGAGTTTACCTCCACTCGCCTTACAGTACACCTCCATGACATCAAAAACGGAGAAGACCTAATCATCATCCGGGACGACAGTGGTTAGGCCGTGTGCGCAGGCAAAGAGGGGAGCTGGCGGAGAATCCGGTGGCAAAAGAAAACGACTTGTTCGATTGTCCCAAGACAGCTTTTATAAGAGAGGTTGAAACGTGAGCGCGTAAACCGCAGGCTTTTGGGGACATCCCTGACGGAACTCCCCGGCCTTCGTCGAAAGCCCATGAGATAACACCTAACACAGTGACGGCTGAAACGTGCCTGGAATATAGTACTCTGATCATGCGCAGGAAATCAGTCTATACCAGCTTCCTCCAGGACCTCGAACAAGTATGGGTGGCTTAATACACCGAATATCTTTTCCTGATCAAAGGAACATAGAATACCCTAAAGATTTCTTTGTTGAACCCAAAGAAGGAGGTCCCTGCTGGCGAAACCGTGGAGTTGACAGGAGCGATCCGGAAAAGCCTGATACGAACCTATAACATCTGGTTGAAAAGTGTTAAACGGGTGGACAAGCACTTGGCTATGAGCGTGTAGTCGACACTAAGGAACGTAATGGGACTCCAGGAGACGCAGGTCAGTGCGTCTCGAATCATCTTTACAAAGGAGAATGGTCAGCCATTTCCTTTGAGTACCTGAAAGCATCCCCTTACCCTGGAGCCTATTCACAAGAGCATTTAAAGGATTCGCGAGATGCCCCAGTACGTGACTTAAAATTAGGTATTTACGCCGCCCGATCCCGGGCTATGATTTCTATGAAAGGACTTAAGCGGCGCTGCGAACTCAATCTCATCCAAAGGAGTCTTCGAAAAGCGAACTGGGTTGGAGGGAGTTTGGAAGGGTAAAGTAGCTGTGCTTGGAACTGGAGCCAGATATAGAGCGGAATAGAACTGCCGTGTTGCTTCAAGAGCAGCATCCGGTGGGCTTGCGATTGAACCCTTAACTGAGTCTATACATTCTGTGAGGGAGGTCTTCGTTCGCGTCAAGTGGCGTCGGCGGAGGTGCCTGCTGCACCAATGTTGTCTCTTCCACCGCTCAGCCCTTGCCATAACCATAAGGATGTCCCAGCGACTTTGATGTTAATGCCGGATCCGGATGAGCTGCCAGACAAGTCTTCGGTTATTACCTCGCGCCGCCGCGGCCAGCAGAAAGAGACTTCTAGAGCAGAAGGATGACATCAAGGATGATGGTAATCTCCTGTGACTCCTCACGTGTCCGCTTAATTTCTACCGCCATGAAACAGTCATGCGATAAAGCCTCATTGCGTCCCATCCAGCATGGTCTAACGACGAGTTCGACTTGAGAGAACGTCTACGAATGCGGAAGAAAGGAAGGAAAAACTTTATTGAGCCCAATATTACTTGGCGGCTTTTGGCACGTCTTCAGAGATGTCTGCTTGTTGAATCCACAAAAGTCTTATCCGTCGATCTAGTCCACCTATGCCCAATGATCGGTTGCACTCAGCCCAGGGCTCCGCTGGCTACTGCCGCCCGTTGGGCTCGCTGTACCAGACCTTGCTGTCTTCGCAGCGATCGCTGGACAGCAGAGACTCCCATTGCTACGCACTCGGGGCTCGGATTTTGGGTACCACATCTATGTTTTGACAGGCCCATGTGATGTGATATAGTGTTGGTTTTTCATCGCACCACGGACATCTCTCCGCATATATGGTAGGGTGCATTTTGTTTAGTATGCGGAAATTTTTTTCACGACTTCCTGCTCATTTAAAAGCCACGAACGGAGGTGCCGAGTCCCCTACCCACGAGAGAGCAGACTCCTATCAGTGAAGCGAAGGATGACACACACCTGGGAGCACTCTACGTGGAGGGGTTTGACCACATGGCGTACATGCTGAAGTCAGTGTCGGAGAGACTTAGAAACGATCTAGGCTGTTCTGAAGGTGCTTGCAAGCCCAAGTCATTCTTTTATGTCCTGAGCGGTGCACCCTCAAGGCATCAACTAGATGTAGCTTCTCCGCCAGCACCCTAAGCACCCGCGCTCGCGGTCTATCGCTGTCTTTATATGGAGTGCCACAAGAAGAGAGGCGATGCGCCCTGTCGATAACACAGTTGAAGTCACCAACCAGAGCTACCTTGGATGGACCTACTAACTGAGGACCAAGGCGCCTGAACAATGCACCCTGACAACGACCATTGTTCGGAGTGTAGACGTTAACTATACAAATGCCAGAATCATCAATCCACGGAGAGGACTCGGCCCTTATCACCCCTAGAGTGGCGCAAAACCGAGCAGCGGAAGCGTGACATAAAAACAATGCCAACCCAGGGAACCTCGTCGCGGCTTAGCTCCAGTAGGACCTGTTACAAAATGTTCTCCGCTATATCATCCCTGACTAACCTCTCTTTAACCCCTAATGGTTGATAAATATTTCAACCTCTGCCATCGACACCAACATTCAGTATTTTTAACATGAATATCAATCACAGCAAATCCCCAATATTAACTCAGTGGTGCGTACTTTAACCGAACATGTCCATTACTTGTATGGAGTGCACAAAAAGCCTGACGCTTCTGTAGCGTGGCATTTTGCCGGCTGGTTGGTTGGTTTTTGGGGTTTAACGTCCAAAAGCGACTCAGGCTATGAGAGCCGCCGTAGTGGAGGGCTCCGGACATTTCGACCACCAGGGGTTCTTTAACGTGCACTAACATCGCACAGTACACGGGCGACTTGCTTTTCGCCACCATCTAAAAGCGGCCGCCGAGGCCTGGATTTGATCCCGCGTCCTTGGGAACAGTAGTCGAGCGCCGTAACCACTGCGCCACCACGGCGGGGCCATTTTGCCGGCAATCGAGCCGTTTTCTTCATTGACACCCTACTTCCTTACGGGCCCGATTCTTCTGAAGCCTACACCGTACCTGAGAAGCCTCTGAATACACTGAGAAGTGCAGGAAGCTCGCCCGTTCGCGCATTTCTTCCGACCTGGGCCGACAGACAAATCGTTTTGATGCCGCTCACACCGCCAAAAGTGTTCTTTCGCAAGCCCAACGTATGCTAAGTGTGCCTTGTACATCACCTGGGATCTTCTCCCAGCTACTGTCGAAATACAATACCAAGGACCCTACCGTGTTCTTGAGCACTCCTTACGTTTCAGCTACATTATTGAGCCCGTCACACCTTCTCCAGACCTTCTACGACGTGGATGTGAGACCACCCATGTCTCTCGGTTAAAACGCTACTACGAGTCAGCCGTATTGCTGCCCGCTTGAGTCGTCAGGTTGGCTCCCCCTTCTCCTGGGGGTGATTATAAACAAAATGGCCAGGCACCAGCGCGCTGGCACGAGACGCGAGCACCAGCTGTTTGAGCCGGGATCTGCGAGCGCCTACCTTTACCTAGCCCTAGCAAGCGAGTACGCCGTACAATAAAGCTCGTCATAATGGGATTCATTTGAAAGGTTCGTAATGAGGAGTATTCATGTCAACCGGATCATTCATGCAAAATCGACCAGCCTGTGTTGATTGTGACATGAAGGCAATAAAAAAGAAGAAGGTACTGTGATGGATTGGCCGCGTGCTCGCCTCGCAGTATGAAGAACCATGATGGACTCCGCGGATTTCCGGACATTTATTGATTGTGGAATTGTATTTTTCGTGTTACAATCACGAAGCCAATACCGGCTTTTCTCCTGCCCTGACGCTGTCGTGTTAAATTGTACACACCGAATTAGGAAAGTGCCAGCTGACTCAGTTCACCTGCAGTGTAGAACATGATTCCATCAGCGTATACTGTGACCCGCACTGTGCCGCTTCCTGGCATTGGTAGACCTTAAATACGCGATGGCGATATACCGCCAAAATGAAAAGGTTCTACTACCAGGACAAATATACTGAAGATAGTGATCAATCTTGAAAAGAGGATGGGTCAACAGGCAATGGGCTGCAATGTACCTTCATACACTAAGAGAACTTTAGTAGAACTCCAAAACAAAATACATACTGATAGACACCTAGTCCAAAGGTGTCTTAAATATTGCAATATAGGGTGCATGTTTGCCCTGCCCAACGATGATTACTTTAGCACCAAGTTCAGAAGTGCACAACATGCATGTTAAAACGTTCAACATCCCTAAAACATGAATGGAAAAAAGGGGTGATGTGCGCGCTTCTGACATGTCAGCGCGTCATTATACCAAACAGCAGACGGCACTTGATAAATACAATGACGGCATTCTCAGTCCTTCTCCATACAATACAAAGGGAAGACTATTGACTTCCAATCACGTAGAACATACATATGGTGAAAAATGCACTTTATTTATATTCTAAACCAGTAGCATGTTTCGTCTGCGCATCTATGCTACTTGCATAAAAGCAGGATAACCGAAAAATGCAACATATATTTTGCCAATGAAACACAATCCTAAAGAACCATCTCACTGCACTAGTGGGACACGTATGTGACAGAACACAGGTTACAATCCTCACAATAGCCCCGGGGTGAATGAGGGGAGGCGCAGGGGAGGATGCCTGTATCGAACCATTAGTATCTGCAGCCTGCCCACACTTAAAAACACGTATGTGACAGAACACAGGTTACAATCCTCACAATAGCCCCGGGGTGAATGAGGGGAGGCGCAGGGGAGGATGCCTGTATCGAACCATTAGTATCTGCAGCCTGCCCACACTTAAAACGAAATACCTTGTGCGCCTGCGGCACAAAATACATCTTCTAACGGCACGGACATTTGGAAACCAAGTGTTTTCTGAATGGCCATTCATGTTATGCCAGCAAACACGCCTATACATTCACAGAAGCGCTGCTTCTGTTTCCAGGGCTAACCTAATCGTCTATTGAGAAAGCAAATAGCTAACGACTGAGTCGTTTCTTCTTCTGGGACCACAGAGAGATATTATTATTTGCAGTCTCTTATGCAGGTGAGGTGATGGAGTGCAGGTGTTTTAACAAAATATAACAGCGAACTTAATATTTCAACTGAAGATCATAAAATAAAAATTGTTTAAAATTAAGTAAAAGGCGCAGTATATGTCATGCTTGCTTCTATGGACACTGATTTAAAACTGATTTATTTATAGGAAGGGAAAGGCGCGGTAACTTCCTCATTTGTTTTCTGTGGACACCGCAACCGCGCCGTAAAAGAAGGGAGGAAGATGGGAGTGAAAGTGGAAAGACAGAAAGAGGAGCCGTAGTGGATGGCTAAGGAGTAATTTCGACCACCTGGGGATATTTAACGTGCGCTGACATCGCACAGCACACGGACGCCTCTTCGTTTCGCCTCCATCGAAACACAGCCGCCGAGGTCGGGTTCGAACCCGGGTACTCCGGCACAGTAGTCGGGCGTCTTACCACTGCACCACCCTGAACCACGCCGTAGGGAACGGGAGGAAGGTGGGAGTGAAAGTGGATAGAGAGAAAGGGGGGCCGTAGTGCTCCGGAGTACCTTCGACTACCTGGGAAATTTAACGTGCACAGACATCGCACAGCACACGGACGCCTCTTTGTTTCGCCTCCATCGATACTCAGCCGCCGTGGTCGGGTTCGAACCCGGTTACTCCGGCCCAGTAGTCGGGCGTCTTTCCACTGCACCACCCCGGCTTTTTTTTTCTTCATTGCATGAATTGGTACAAATACCTCAGTAAAAGATCGTGGTTGCCATGCCCCTTGGCTGACAACCGTGTCTAAAGGACTTTCATTACCACAAGTTCGCCCATCAGACTCAAGACCTCCTCCGCAGCGTCTTGCTGCTTCAAAATTTGTTTTAGTTTATACACTTGTTCAACAAAACAATCACATACAGATCGTGCATCGACATCACAGTGTCTATAAGCCATCCTACTCCTTCAAATACTGTGAAGGCCCAATAGCATGATGAGGTCAACTGAAAATCATCGTAAAAGTTGTCAAGTACCGAATTCCACGTGGCGTCAATGGCAGGTCTTTTTTAAGTGTCCTTTGTAGCACATCACAGTAAAACACCGCATCCCAACAATCTAGGAACACGTGCTCAACTGTTTCAGGTTTCCAACTTAGTAGACACTTTGAGCCCCAAGGTACAAAAAGGCCCTTTTCTTCCATCCATGTTTTGACTGGGAGGGTTCCTGTATTCAATTTAAAAAAGAATGTTTTTTGCGACCGGTGCAACAGTCATGTTTTTACCTCGCTTGACCGCGTCTTTCCCTGGGCCTTTACAGTATAAGGTTCTGTACAATGGAGCTGGGAACAATTGTGAAACAAGGATCTTATTTCACTGCACCACCCCGGCGGGGCGAAGAATAGGTGAAATTGTTTTTTAAATTGGTTTTGCAGAGAAGGAAAGGCGTCTTTTAAATTGGTTTTACAGAGAAGGAAAGGTGCAGTTTTTCTCACAAAGTTTCTCTGGGCACCAGAACCGCACTGTAAGAAAATGGAGGAAGATCAGAGGGTGGTTGTAACAACTTTATTGCCACAAAATGGAAGGAATTATTTCGGGCTGGGGCGAGTCTAGGGTGGCCTCCAGTCGGGAGCGACCTCTTGAGCTCGCATGACGAGGGCCAGTTGCGTAGTTTTTCTTGGGCTGGCCAACAGCTTGTCCCATTCCTTCGCTGAGGGAGCTGGCAAGAGTGTCTTTGGAGGGGGATTGCTGGCGCATTCCCACAGTATATAGTCTTGAGTGGCCTGCGTCTTGTCACCGCAGTGCCGGCATGTAGGGTTGAATTCTCTGTTCGTAATTAACGATAATCGGTAGGGGCTAAGAATGGCCTTTGTTTGTTGGCGTCCGTGTGTCGTGGCTTGCGCCAGGTCGAGGTTGGGGTGAGGGGCGGGGTACGTGCATCTTAGCTCGCGATAAAAGTTTAAGATCGGAGTAAAAGTGAAAATAGGAAGAGGTGTCTAGTGGAGGGCTCGGGAGTAATTTTGACCTCCTGGCGATTCACTTGCACTCACATCTCATAGCACACGGACCCCTCTCCGTTTATCCTCCATCGACAGTCGGTGACAGTCGGGTTCGAACCCAGGCAAACTGCAACTGTATCACGGGTCCATCATGGCGGGAAGGATACAATTCACCCTTTTCAAAATTTATCTTCCACCCGAGGTGACGCTAACAAGAAAAGAGGAGTTTATCAGAAAATTACAGACAGCGGTTTTGAAGCAAATGCTTCACTATGTTAGGTAGAGCCTCTTTTCGCGTGGCTCCAAATTTGACCTTCTAATGCCTTGACTTCAAGTGACATTTAAGCTGGCGGTGAGTATGAGTCCGAAAGAGGAAGGAGACAAGGATTTTGTCTCGCCAAACCTAAGGCAACAGAAACTTTTGATTGCAAGGACAAGCGAAAGGTGAAGATTGAAATATCTGCACCTGAAGAAAGTGAAGGTCAACGAGGAGGACACGTAGGTATGGCGTATCCCGTAACACCGGATTAATGCAGCAAAGGAGTCATACGACGTCCGGTATTCTACACGGAAGAAGATATGATGATAAGACTGAAGACATAAGACAATCCAGAAATCTACGGAGTCAGATGACTAGGGAAAGATTCCAAGGTTGTGATGATAATGTTCGCTCAGGAAGAGGTTCTGAGATTGATCATTTTCGGGAGAGTTCAAGTAAAATGCTGGCTGCACAGGAAAAATAACAAGGTATGTTGCGCATGCGGAAGAATGGGACACAGAGTGGACCTACGCCCGGATCCGAAGAACATCAAGTGCAGTTGATGATGAACCGAAAACCCACCGGACGACCACAGTTATGAACCAGTAAGCCAGATGTGCGGCATGGGACAGATCCCTGGTGACAGCATGTGCAAAGCTGTCTACTGTACGTCAGACATCATCCAGATGAGGCGCTGGGAGAAAATCTTGGAGATGGAAGAACGATGGAGGCAAGGACGAGGAAAGAGCCAAAAGCCGATGCACAACAACGGATCCGAATACAGACTCAGAGAGGATTTTTCTCCAATATTTAGGGAAAGAAGTGGACACAATTCTAGACGAACCGAAAAGAGAGGAGATCGAGCGAGAGGCAGAAGCAAGTCAAGATACAAGTGTCAACCCAGGGGGACAGTAGCTCCAGTTGCCGACCATAAACCGAAGAAAAGATGGAGTACGGAGCCAAGCCCAAGCAAACCAGCGACCCACGAGGAAGAGAAGACGCCGGGAGAGAAAAACATGAGCTTCGCAGATGAGTCGCAAACAGGTAAAGGAAATAGTCAGGATGAGAAAGTAGGGTAATGTGCAAATCTTGGAAATGCAAACCATAACACAAAAGCGAAACGAAACCATACGTAGACTTGAAAAATAGCCGAATCTCACGAAGGCACAAACACAGATGCAGCAACTCACAGCTGGAGAAGAAAAAGCAGCTGGAAACAAAGCGGGAGTAATAGCGATAAAGACATGAGACCTATACGACCGCCGCCGGCAAAACGCAAAAACAATGACCCTGGGTTTTCGAAAGACCTGAAAACTAGGCTTACAAGATTTAAAAATGCCTTCACAAAGCAAGTGAGCGTGATGACAAACTTCATAGATTTTATGAAACATATGGTTGCACAAATAAATGCACAGATTTAGAAGCTAAATGAAGGGATGCAAAACAGGCAGAGAATGTAATCCTGATACAGGTGCAGTTGGCAGCCAACAAAGGGTGGGAGCAAAAAGCTGAAGAAGCGATACTTCAGCTTCGAAATGGACAGAGCGAATAATATTAACAATTACTTCTGGCAGTGGAATTGCTGAGGTTTGAGGAGAAAGAGGCCAGTGCTACAACAGCATCCTATACAGTTATAAAACATGCCTTTCGCAATAGCGCTGCAGGAAATAGGTGTTACTTCGAAATTGGAAGGATACCAAGCTTTCCATAGTAACAAAGGAGACAAGACGAGGGTGACAACGCTCTTAAAAAGAAATGTGGCAGCTCTCCAGAGTGAGATACGATCCAGGGACATACAGACGTGTTAGTGGAGGTGTTAGCCGGGACCATCACAGAGTAGTAAATTTTCATACTCAAAGTCTACAGCTCGAAAAACAGGAAAAGACCAGATTCCGAGGATTAATACAAAAGGCTAAAACATATGCGGAGGGAAAAAGCTGCTTATAGTCAGTGACTTCAATATACAACATCAAGCATGGGGTTACAGTAGACAACGCTCCAAAGGCAGGCAACTATGGGAAGATATTCAGTAGCAAGGCTTCACATTGAATAAAAACCGAGACAGCCCTACGAGGATAGGAAGTAGTGTCAGCAAAGACACGTCTCCGGGCGTCGCAATTTTAAAGAACATAGAAGGTGTAGAGTGCTACAACCTGGAATTTAATCTAGGCAGTGACCATTATATTTATACGGGTATTGCGCCAAACGTCCAGGCCACGCCTTGAGCCTAAAGGACTGCCGAAGTCTGAGAGCGGTCCGAGGAGCGGTCTGAGCCTGGTTCCAGGCAACCAACTTCGTCATCTACGAAAACTAGCAACCATTTCATCATCTACGCCAACTACCCACTGATTGTCCCCGCTTCGTCGTCGGGTATAGTTAGTATCAATATCGTAGTATATAATATAGAATAAGGGCCGAAAGCGCGAAAAATGAAGTGGGACAAAATTAGGAACTACTTTCACTCCCACCTTCATCCCTTCCCTTACGGCGCGGTTCAGTTGTCCACAGAGCAAGAGTGACATATACTGCGCCTTTCCCTTCCTATGAACCAACCAACCAACCAAGCGCCGAGAAAATTTCACTCCTAAACAGCTTTGATGAGTGGTGTAAGAGAAATAAACGGGACGTCCAAAAGAGCACCAAAATTGTTCAGCGGGAGGATCCTCCAGAGGTGAAAGGCACCCAGCTATTGCACACGTGTCAAGTGAAGCAGCATAAAAAAACACTAAAGAAACAAAAACAGAACAGATGTCTTAGAAGGAGGACAGCGCAGCTATACAAATAGAAATGCATGCGAGCACGCGGCCATGCGAGCAAAACTGGGGCGACAAATGGAAACAAATGGAAAATAAAATGGGTATGGCTAAGACATGAAGCATAATACAATGCCTGCTGCACCCAGAGAAAAATGGGTCTAGAGGTTCGGGCAGAGATTGTGCGGCTCAAAACTAAATCCGCGCCGGGCCCGGACGGGGTTAGAATAAAATGCTCAGAAATTAGATGGTGACTTGATTAGATACCTAACAGAGAACTATTCAAGATGTTTGGGACAGAGCGCAGCTTCCAGAGCAGGGGAAGGCAGAAAATATTTATAAACCATAACTGCGCAAGCCGCCACAGCTAGAAACTCTTACAATGATTGTTTGATTAAAACTTTAATTTCCACCAATTTACGAGGCCCCCTACTCCCCGCTCCTGGCACGCAGGCTTGAGGAACGGGGCTGGAACCTCCGCGACTAAGGACTGGCGAATATACATTGCTTATTCGCGGCCTCAGCCGCCAGGTGGACGGCTTTCTGCTGGTCAGCGGGGACGTCGCTTCGCAGCAGGGTTACCCAGGCTTGTCTACTTTTAATGTTGTCCCTTGCGCCCGGAGACATAGGGCATTCCCAAAGTATATGGTCAAGGGTCCCCCTCGCTTCGTAGGCTTTACATTTATAATTTCTTCTCTCATCTATATGGGTGTGAAACAACCAGACAGGGTTCGGAATATTTCTGGCTTGTAATCGCCGCCTGGCTATGGCCTCTTTATTATTTAAGCTAGGATCCGGTGGCGGCATCAGACGTCTTCCTAATCTATAGTTTTTGATTATTTAATTATTGGTTTGCAAACGTTCGTCCATCGCCTGGCTGTCGGGTGGCTCCGCGTTTGTCCGGAAGTAGAGGTCTCGGGCTAAATCATGGGCCGCCTCGTTGCCGGGGATCTGTTAAAATTCAGGCGGCTTCTTGCGAGACCCTGCCTTTTCCGATATTCCAGAGAGCAGTTTTACTGTCGGTAAAGATCAATCTAGCCTTCGTTCCAACTAATTTGCCTGGCGTCATTCGTAGGGAGCACGTCATCAAAACGAGGTTAGCGGACTTTATGGAGCAGAACAAACTGGCCGCAAGAGATTGTCGGGTTTAGACCACACTTGTGCGCACAGGACGTGATGCTGCAACTGCAACATGTCATAGTGGATTCACACACTAAAGACGCGAAGGTAATCTTAGGGCTAGACCTCGTTTGACAACGCCAATTATGACGCAATCCTCAATGGGCATAAAGAGTTTGGGGCAGAAAAGAAAACATACACATACATCAAGCCCTTTCTGTCAGGCAGGACTGCTTGCGTAAACTTTCAAAATTTAAAATCGCCTATTATAGATCTGGGAAGCAGAGGTACGCTGCAGGGCTCGGTGTTATCCCCTTTCCTCTCTAACGCTTAGACCTTGACACTGTAAATATCTAGAGTGCTTTTTTCAAATTCATTCTTTCTGCACCCAGCAAAGATATTGGCAGGTTGTGATGGTCGTTTGGTATGGTGTGATGGTAGAAAGGATGACGAAAACGCATCTAGCTTTAATACTAATATAATTTTATACCTTTTTCATAGCATGACAGCTCTGGAAAGAATTTAAAACATCCTTCGTCATATAGTGGAAATCGAATATTCCTTACTTAAACATGTTTCTGGTCGAATAGTATACTTTGATGAGATAATCATCACAGGTGGAACCTATTCGTCTCGTTTGATTAGTTCCCACAATATTAAGACCGCCATTTCCGCAACATTACAAAAGGAATACAAAATTTATGGATAACATCTAAACGATGAAATCACGGTTCAATCCACAAAGAAAAGTTTATTATAGCCCCAAAACAGGCAATGTCTGCGAATAAACACATTGTCCAACAGTATATTAGACAATGCAATACAAGCTTCAAGTCTTTCCTGCACGCCAATTACTACAGCTGGGTCAAGTTGAGAAGTACGACCAATGTAGATTTTAACCCCAAAACATCCTTAAACATGAAGGGGAAAATAAAAGAAGATATTATCTCTTGACACATGTTGGCTCGTTATTATAACAAACAGCACACGACACTTGACAATAAATATTACTACAGTGGGAGTATGGCCAGTCCACTCGGACGAGCAACAAGAAACGTGCCCGTCAGCGCTGCAAGAACTGCGCCTCGTCATCGGTTCCAGATGCCGGATAGGTACTTTAGTGGAAAGAACTGGAGGTGGAAATTCCGCAGTGCTGGATACATTTTGCCTGCAGGGTGCCTGCGTGCTTCCACAAGGCAGCAGCGATGCCACCAAACATGGCACAACACACAATCAGGTGCGAGAACACTGCTTGCGGGCGACGGACGCCTGGCCAATAGTGTACAGAAAATACACTTCTTTCGAGGTGCCACATGAATGAATGAATGAATGAATGAAAACTTTATTGGTTCTTTAAGAAGTAGTAGCGGTAGAGGATGGAGTCTTCGTCTTGAAGTCTGTGTCCTTGGCCGTGTGTGGCCCCTAGTCCAGGGCTCCACTGAGTCGGGCCACCTCGCTTGCGTGTGCTGAGTGCCCTTTGGGCCTTGAGCCGGCTCTCCCATTGCTCCGCACTTGGTGTTTTGTGTTTTGTGAAATGTTTGATTCCTTCCGCACTCCCATGTGACATGAATAGTGTGTGTTTTGCTCCGCAACACGGACGGTTGGCGCTATACAGTGTTGGGAACATCTTATTTAATATGTATAAATTTGGGAAGGAGCCTGTTTGCAGTCTTCGCCATCCTTTGGCTTCCTCCTTAGATAAATGTTTATGTGGGGGGGGGGGGGGTGTACTAGAATCTTAGCCCCTTATATAGGTTTAGTAATTCCGAATAGCTGTACCCGAAGTTAATCTGCCGTTAGAGTTAGTGATGTTCCTGCTCGGCTAGTCATTCCTCGAGCTAGGTTGTCTGCCCCTTCGTTGCCCCCGATCCTTGCCTGACTCGGTATCCAGATTATGTTGTGTATTGGTCGTTCCTCAGGGAGCGGACCTCCATTGAGGATCTTGAGTGCCATATTATTAATTCTTCCTCTAATATAGTTCCGGCACGCCTCTTGTGAATCCGTTAGGATGTTAAGGGATCTCCCTGTCCCGTATCCTTCTTTCGCTGAAACAGCGACAGCAATCTCCTCTGCCTCCGTTATGTTAGATACTTCGGCTGTGAGGCTTGTGATGTGTTCTCCGTGGTGGTTTACGACTATTACTACGGGGCTATTTTTGTGTGTTTGGGGGTACAGGGAGGCATCAGTGTTGACTGTATTGTCCCGATGTCCCATGGTCCTCTCATAATGTTCCGCCCTAGCCTGTCTCCTGCGAGCATGCAGGTTTGGATCCATGTTTCGGGGGATGGGTTGTATGCGTATTGTCTTTCTTAGCGGGTCTGGTATTTCGACCCTGCTGTTTTGTGGCTTATCTATTTCCCGACCTAGCCTTGTCAGGAGCGCCCTTCCAGTCGTTGTGTTGCTAAGTGTTCGTCTTTGCGCCTTGAGCTGGCAGTCTCCTAGTTCTTCGAAAGTGTTGCTGATACCGATTTGCATGAGCTTGTCGTTGGATGCATTTCTTGGGAGATGAAGTGCTGTTTTGTATGCCTTCCGGAATATTGCCTCCACTTGCTCACTTTCTGCTTTGGCAGTCACATGGTACGGCAATGAATATATTACCCGGCTGACCACTAGGCTGTTGACTAGACATAGTGTGTCCACCTTCTTCATGCCATACCTCTTGTGCGCTACTCTGCTGATCATCCGGTCTACTTGCCCTGCCGCTTTGCTTAGCAGGCTAAGTGTGTGACTGCTTTTCCGGCTAGCTTGTCGCCACATGCCGAGGATTCTGATCATCCTTTGTACCGGGATGTTCTGGCCCTCTAGTTTTACACCAAGTGGTGTGTCCGTAGGGTGCCTACCACCCTGAGGAGCTCAGATGTTTCGGTGGAGCATCTGAGTCCTCTTTGTTGGGTGTATCATTCAATGCAGGTGGCAGCCTCTTGTAGCGCCTCCTGCTTCTCCCCTAGTGAGCCTTCAGTGGTCCAAGTGGTGATGTCGTCCACGTAGATTGCATGATGAATGCCCTGAACTTGGCTGAGTTTCTTGCGAGGTTGGTCATCGCTATGTTAAAGAGTATTGGCGAGATTACTGAGCCCTGCACAGTGCCCTTGCATGGCGTCTTAAAGGTGTCACTCAGCAGGTCTCCTAGGCCCACTGTCGCTGTTCTGTCCGTGAGGAAGCTTCTAACGTAGTCCTGGATCTTCTTTCCGCAGTTGGTGGTGCTGAGTACCTCCATGATGGTGGCGTGGCATACGTTGTCAAAAGCCCCTTTAATATCGATGGACATAACCATGTTCTCCCCGTTCCTTGGCATTGTATCGAGTACCTCGTCTTTTCGTTGTAGCAAGATGTCTTGAGTTGATAAGTTTGCCCTGAATCCGAACATGTTGTTGGGGTACCACTCTCCGTCTTCTAGATGCGTTTGAATTCGCCGGGTAACTATCCTCTTGTATAGTTTGCCTAGGCATGATGTTAGCGAGACCGGTCTGAGGTTTTCAATTTGAAATTTGTCCGGGCTTGGGGATCATAGCGACTTCGGCGTGTTTCCACTCCGCTGCGACTGTCCCTTCTTCCCATTGTTTGTTTAGGTATAGGGTGAGGTGGTTGATTGCTTCGTCGCTTAGGTTTCGGATTAATGAACTTTGGACCTTGTACGCCCCTGCTGCCGTATTTTTCGTTGTTGCTCTTATGGCTTCGACGACCTCTTCTTTTGTGATGGGTCTGTCCGTGGTTGTGTTTTCTTCGCCCTGGTAGTGGCCTTGGTAGCCTTCTGCCTGGTATTTCCCGTAGTATTTCTCTCGTACAGCCTGAAGTAGCTGTTCTTCTGTAGCTTCGTACTGATGAATTAGCCTTTGGACGAATTTGTTGCTTTCCACCTTGCTTTTGCTGGGATCCATGAGTTTTCTGAGTGTCTGCCACGCTCTAGCCATGCCGAGGGCGCCATTCAGCGAGGTACTAAACTGCAGCCATCCCTGTCTTGCCAACTGCGTTGCATATTCCTCTGCTTGCTTGGTGATTTCGGCAATCTTCTTCTTTAGCTTTCTATTTACCTTTCGGCGCTTCCATCGCTTGGTCAGGCCTCGTCTTGCCTCCCAGAGCCTTAAAAGACGCTTGTCCACTTTTGGTGCTTGCTCTGTTCGAGTCACGTCCTTAGTGTAGTGGTCCTTGATTTCTCTAAGCTGTTGGCTCAAGTCTTCTACTGAAGATATGTCGACCTTTAGTTGTTTGCAGTGAGTGCGGAAGGCATCCCAGTCAGTTAGGTTTACCTTGCCGATCTTTCTTTTGATGCTTTCTGCCTCTATGGTGACACTGATGATATAGTGGTCGCTGCCGAGATTTTCTTGCAGGTTCTCCCACTCGACTTGCCTAACGCCCCTGAGAAAGGCCAGGTCGGGACATATGCCCGCGCTTACACTATTAGCCTGTCTTGTGGGCAGGCTTTCACCTGTGAGTAGCTCGCAGCCTATGTTCTCTGCTGTGCAGATGCCGCATCCCTTTTTATCTTCTATCTTGCTGCCCGATTGTGGGCTTTTCGCATTGAAATCCCCTGCTATTATTAGGGTGTTCTGCCCTGCAAGCTTCTTCGCTTCCGCAAAAAGCTTAATGAAATCTCCTTTGTTTTTGGGCGGGCTGTACAGATTTACTATGAAAGTACTTTTAGCTTTTCTTTTCCTCTTGGGAATCAATTCGGTTACTATGTGTTCTAGCTGTGTGTCTTCAAACTCCTTGTGAGCTATGGTTGTGATTTTGTTGCTAATGAGAGTTGCTGTTCTCCCGTTCTCCTGATATGAGTATCCTCTTAGGGTTGGGGTACTATTTGTCTCTTGTAGAAGTATTAGGTCTGGTGGATTTCCTCTACTGTTAATGAGTTGCTGTAGGAGCCCTTGCTTACGCCTGTAGCCCCTAAAGGTCCACTGCCATATCTCCAGTTGTTGTTGTCCTGCCATGTTGTATTGGTACTGTCGTTTGTTCCCTGGGATTCTGATACAAACCTGCGCTCATTGTAGAGACGGTCCCAAGGAACAGTAGAACACTACATGGTACATTGATGTCGGTGCGCCGCAAAGAGAGCAGAGCTCGCTCACAAAGAGAAGTTTATTTAATACTAAACAGAAACCTATTAGAAGTTACATGGTTATATACATTTCCACATATTCTCAATTACAAATCGCAGGCGCAGTCTGCACTGCCTGTTTCACAATTGGAGCGGCGTCTCCTCCTCAGCGACACTAAAACACCCGTAAAAAGGAGAGGGCAGAAAGACTGCGCGGTGTAAAGGGGAGAGTTTACATGGAACGCGACACAAAAACATGGGATGCGACACGCATGCCTTCACACTCGAGTCTAATACATCAATGCCAGCATAGCTAAACCTTCTGGCCGAACATCAAATAAACGTGTATGCGAGTGCTGCAGAAACCAAGCCCCCCCCCCTCCTGCTTCTAGAGAGCCGGACAGGTAAGTCCAGAGCAGGAGGCGGGCCCTCTGCAGCGCTGGATATACAGCACGCGCGGTTGTCTGCGAACTTCGGCCAGGCAACGGCGACACCACAAAACATAGAAAACTCAACAAATTACCAGGCGCGCGAACAGCCCTCGCGGGCAGCGGACACCTGGTCTGTACCTAACTAAAAACATGCGGCTCTCAAGGTGCCACATGACGCATGGCACTAAACACTGAAAGAACACATGTGCGCTAGTTTCGGTCGCGCCGCAGTTGGGGCATCGATCATTCGGGACAATTCGTCAAGACGCGAACCGCCGGTGTGTTGGTTAGACCCCCCCCCCCCCCAGCGGCACTGCCACTCAAAATCCTTGATTTCGGAAGCGAGTCGGCTCGTTCCCCACGAGCGCCATTTGTTGGGGCCTGTGTGCCTTTCTTCATACCGGCAGAGATACATGCTGGCGACCATCTGGCTCACCTCTGTCGGGGATACTTCACCGATGTCTATATCTGGAAAGCTGTTGCTCAGCACCCGTTTGAAACCCACTACAGCCGACAGAACGGGAGCGGCCTTTCGGCCGGCGGCCTTCCGTGTTTGCCTGGCGCGAATACTCGACTGCCTGTGCTCAACCAACAGAGCATGAGCGATCGTCCCGGATATGGCTCATTATCTGAAAGTGCCAAAACTGCCCTCACCATGAGCATGCGGGCCACAGCGTGGAGGCAGGGCAGCCCATGCCCTCCCCAGCTAGTCGACAAGTGCAGGAGGGGTCGGGCAACTAGAGCCGTCCCTTCGTCCCACAAGAAGGTGCCTGCCAGAGACGCCAGGTGACCTGCCGTCTTTCGTCTTTATTATCCCGGCTTTTGCGATCAGCGTCAGGCTGAATGATGCGGCGTCCAAAGAGACCTGTGCAGCGCGCGAGACGACTTCGTCCGGGGTGCGAACAGAACCTACGTTCAAACGTGATACCTAGAACCCGGACTGCATCGTCGAAGGGAACCGCCGCTGGTATTTAACCCTGGAAATTTACACACTGCCACGCGTGGCTCATGTCCGTCTTAAGCTGGGCTCTTGTCAAGGTCGGTACTCTGAGAAGACCCTTAGAAACGCGCGGAAACGTTTCTCTTCTCAAAAGAGGTAGGTAGTAGAGGGAATTGATTGTCGTCCATACACATAGGTAGTTGTATATGCACACACGCACTGTAGTACATACAAGGGAGGACAACGAAAGGTGCGATACTAGCAACAATCACATAATAGTTATTCCGTGTTTATCAACGCCTACAGAACACATGGTCAACAAGGTCAAAAGGAATTACAATGATCATTAAATCTTCCTCGTGATTCGAGGTACGTAACAAAGGGGGGCGGGAGGCGTTAATATGGCAAAGCCTGCCGTCCCGAACGACGAAGAAACGGCTGTGCCAGCGCTGCAGAATTCGCGCCTCTCCATCTCTGTCCAGTTGACCAGAGAGATACTTCCGCAATAGAGGACACAGTCGCTGCAGCGCTAGGAACATGGCCCTGACAACGCCTCTTCGACAGCACGAAATATACACAGGCGACTACTAGCCGCGCAAAACATCCGCGTGGTGGGCTGCGCCAGGGCCACCGTGCACAGAGAACATCCTTCTCACCAAGCGCCACATGACCAGCGCGAATGGGCATTCAAAGAACGCATGCCTCATGGTTTCCGTGCGGCCGCAGTTTGGGCATTGGTCATTCGGCGCGACATGCCAAATGGCGAGGCGTTCTCGCGTGGGTAACACGCCCCATCGCCGGCGCCACTCGAAATCGCGGACATCGGATAGCACACTGTTCACCGCTCACCGACGCCACTTGTTGACGGCCGTGCGGAGCTGGTCGTCGCGGTTTACACACGAGCAGGCAACCATCTCGCTGACTTGCTTTGCGGGCACCTCAAAAATATTAAGGTCAGACAGGTCGCTGTCGACCGCTGTCTTAAAGCCAGCTACCGTTTGGTAGAGCCTGTGAGGCCTTTCAGCCTGTGGGCCTAGGTGCCGGTCTGCAGTAAAGGCCCGGCGAGCTGTTCTCAGCCAGTACGATAACAGGGAGGGCCACGGGTACAGCGGATCATTGAGCACCGTGGCGACCAGTTTCAACGCGAGCACTCAGCCCACCGCTTTGAGGCATGGCAACCCGATGCCTCCCCTTTCTTGCGGTAGGTGAAAGGTAGGTGAAGGAAACGGCGCGCGACAAGAGCTGTCCCGCCCTCCCAGACAAGCACCCCAGCCTGGGAGGCGAGGCGACCTGCCGTTCGACGCGGAATCACCGCAACGCGCGAAACTTGGAGCGCGTAGGTGTACGCCTTAGTCTTTACTACCTCGACTTTTGTCAGGGAGATAAATAGAATTTATTGGGTACATGCATACATTCAAAAACGCACACTACTCACAAAACAAAGCACTATACAAAACACTATAGGTTGCATATGCATAATAAACTATATATACCAGTATTCCCCAGAGAGGGGAAAACAGTATAAACGAGGAGGGTTCTAATAAAGGGCGACAGGCATCTCAAGTCTGCTGCCTCGTACAAAACTGAAGCGCGTGTGCCAGGGCCGAAGAAGCCGCGTCTCGCCCTCGGTTTCTAGCTGTCCAGACAGATGCTTCCAGACGACGAGGGGCAGCCTCAGCAATGCTGGGTGCATTGCTCGAGCGGGAGTTCGGCGCGCCTCAGCGAGGCACCTGGGATGCCACCAACACAATCAGAGCCGCACTGAGCACAACGTGTTCGGGAGGGGTGCGCCGGCGCCTGACGCTGGGGTTCATGCGGACGTTGGGCATCCCATATGCGAGCCGCCACATTCTTCTCACAACTACGCATTCGGATGCGCGAGGCTCTCGGGAGCAGCGCAGTTGGCACACTGGTCATTGGGTACAGCGCCCTATCTGGCAGGGCGCTGTCTCGTGGAGGGGGCGCCCCAGCGCCTAAGCCGGACAAAATCTCACACCATTTGGCAAGCGACAAGCTGCCCACGCAACATATTGACACAGTAGAGGAGAAGACCCTTTCATGATCCCCCCTCCAGGCCACACGGTGTATCCATATAAGGGTCTTCTCCTCTACTGTGTCAATATGTTGCGTGGGCAGCTTGTCGCTTGCCAAATGGTGTGAGATTTTGTCCGGCTTAGGCGCTGGGGCGCCCCCTCCACTAGACAGCGCCCTGAAGGGTCTTCTCCTCTACTGTGTCAATGTATTGCGTGGGCAGCTTGTCGCTTGGCAAATGGTGTGAGATTTTGTCCGGCTTAGGCGCTGGGGCGCCCCCTCCACGAGACAGCGCCGAGATTTTGTCCGGCTTAGGCGCTGGGGCGCCCCCTCCACGAGACAGCGCCCCATCTGGCAGGGCGCTGTCTGGCAGGGCAGGGCCCCAGCGCCTAAGCCGGACAAAATCTCACACCATTTGGCAAGCGACAAGCTGCCCACGCAACATATTGACACAGTAGAGGAGAAGACCCTGTCTCGTGGAGGGGGCGCCCCAGCGCCTAAGCCGGACAAAATCTCACACCATTTGGCAAGCGACAAGCTGCCCACGCAACATATTGACACAGTAGAGGAGAAGACCCTTCCATGATCCCCCCTCCAGGCCACACGATGTATCCATATACCATCGTCAGAAACACGCGAAGAAGTGGGGAGCACTAGAGTAGCAATTTTTATGTCGAAATTAGAAATCCTGCATATTGTGGCATGTAATCAACAGTAGCATTGCCTTTTGGAATTTCCCTACAGTTGTTATCGGTGTTAGCAGCTAGAGAAAATGCTGAAAACATTTCAGGACATTTAGGGGTAGGACGCGATAGCATTTCACACAAGCGGATGTTTGTTAACTTCTTTTAAATTTTTATTATAATATATATTATTTTCCTAAATCTTGAGTGGAAAGAAGTCAAGGATAAGCTCGGATGCTGCCTATTGAATAATGATTGTCCCAGTGCTACACAGCGGAGCGCGCTGCCTGAGCAATGCAACGCCGGGGACTCAAGCTCCTTGCTTTATGGGTATGATGCCATAGAGTTTCACGCATATCACTGATATTTTTTTCACATTCTTATTTTGCAATTTTCATGTCTTTGTTTTTATTTTAGTACGTAGCACTACTAGTAATAATAACAATAATACTAATAATTTGTAAAGAAGACAAAGAACAGAAAACGCTGCGGCATCGCCATCACCATCGCTTGTCTCCGGCGCCCATCTCGCTCGCGCTGAAGCTGTGCCCTGCGGCTGGTAATTCGATCCCTTGTGCCCAAAGTACTGCCAGCGCTAGACGTTCCAACCAACCATTAAATCCACATTTCACTTGGTGGAGGTGCTTCATTCTTCGACACGGCGCCCCTCGCGAGCTACTGAGTGACAGAGGTCGTGTCTTTCTTTCCGAAGTAGTTCAAAAGCTCCTGTCGTCTTGCAAATCGATACATCGGGCTACAACCGCGTACCACCCACAAACAAACGGCCTCACGGAGCGCTTCAACCGTACGCTTGGGGACATGCTCGCAATGTATGTTACATCTGAATCGGGAAGCTCCAACTGGGACCAGGTACTGCCATTCGTAACGTTCGCGTACAACACAGCCACCCAAGCAACAACTGGGTTTTCGCCCTTCTTTCTCTTATATGGCCGTGAACCATCTTGTACTCTGGACACAATTTTGCCATACCATCCAGATGCCTCTGAGTACAGTGCCTTGTCAGATATTGCAGAGAAGGCCGAGGAATGCCGGCAGCTAGCTCGCACGTTTACCTCCAACACTCAAGGCTATCGCAAAGATCAGCATGATACCGATACCCCTGCTCCCACGTTCCTGGCCGACAGCTTCGTTTGGCTATGCGTTCCTGCCACCAACAAACTAGACACCAAATACCACGGACCTTATCGCGTCTTGGAACGCACATCCCCTGTGAACTACGTCATCGAGCCAGTCACCCCTTCTTCCGACCACCGCCGTCGCGGCCGCGAGGTTGTCCACGTTAGCCGCCTCAAGCCATATTACAACCCTCTGGTCGTCTCTTCTCCCTGAGTCGCCAGGATGGCGACTTCTTCACGCGGGGGAAATGTAAAGAAGACAAAGAACAGAAAACGCTGCGGCATCGCCATCACCATCGCTTGTCTCCGGCGCCCATCTCGCTCGCGCTGAAGCTGTGCCCTGCGGCTGGTAATTCGATCCCTTGTGCCCAAAGTACTGCCAGCGCTAGACGTTCCAACCAACCATTAAATCCACATTTCAAATTGGTTAACAGGAAGGGAAAGGCGCAGTATCTGTCACACTTGTGTCTGTGGACGCCTGAGCCGCGCCGTAAGGGAAGGTAGGAAGGGGGAGCTTAAGTGGAAAGAGAGAAAGAGGAGCCGTAGTGGAGGGCTACGGAGTAATTTCGACCACCTGGGGATCTTTAACGTGCGCTGACATCGCACAGCATACGGACGCCTATTCGTTTCGCCTCCACCGAAACGCTGCCGCTGAGGTCGGGTTCGAACCCGGGAATTCCGGACAGTAGTCGGGCGCCTTACCACTGCACCACCTCGGCGGGGCACACTACTAGCCGCAATCATGCTGTCGCTCCGCCCCCTCAGTGTTAGATCGCGGGATGTAGGCGTCGCGACTTTTCCTTCCTCCTCTCAAGTTCACGGAGAGATGGATGGACAGAGAAAGAGAGAAGCTTCTACTACAGCTCCGCGGCTGCTACACCTCCTGAATGCTGAGACGCGTGCGTAGCCACCTTCTCTCTCTCTGCTTCAAGTTCACTAACAGACAGAGAGAGAGTGAGCGGCTTCGGATAGACCCCGGCGAAATCCGTGATTGCGGACTAGCCGCAATCACGGATTTCGCCGAGGTCTATCCGAAGCTGCTAACTCTCTCTCTCTCTCTCTTCGTGAACTTGAAGCAGAGAAAGAGAAGGTGGCTACGCACGCGTCTCAGCATTGAGGAGGTGGAGCAGCCGCGGAGCTGTAGTAGAAGCTTCTCTCTTTCTCTGTCCATTCATCTCTCCGTGAACTTGAGAGGAGGAAGGGAAAGTCCCGACGCCTACATCCCGCGATCTAACACTGAGGGGGCGGAGCGACAGCATGATGCACCCAGTTAGAGAGTAAGACAGTGAGAGAGGGGCGTGTCAGCTGCGGACGTGGCGGCCGTTCCATGGCACCGGCAATATTCTAGTTCACTGTAGCAGAAGTGTCTCGGTCGCGCACGTGTTCCGGTTCGGCGCTAACTGCTCTGTCTCTCCGTTTGAGGGGAAAGGGCGCGGAGGACATAAATCTTCGAAACGCGTCGAAACACGGGCTGTGGAGAATGCGCGGCAGAAGGAACTGCTTTCGGTGCCTTCTTAGAAATAAATCATTAGAAATAAATCAGAGATCCGTTGGACAATTAGCACGAGGTGCCCACGGCAAAACTACAAATGAGGCGGTATGGAGATATGGGCTGGGCATCTTTCGAAGTACGGGAAGCTCAGAGTAAAATATTATATGAGGAACGCCTGAGGAAACTGGACCGTGACAGACGGGCAGATAAAAATACCTTTACTTAAAAAGCGTTGACTCACAATGAAGGAAAAGAACCAGGAAACTAACTAGTAAGTATGCTAGTCACAAGGACGGAGAAATAAAGAGCATTAAGCAACAGGTGAAAAACACAGAAGGTAAAAATTGGATAAATTCGATGGAAAAGAAACAGATTTTGGAATTATACCGAAAGTGGAAAATGCAGATCAAGAAGGAAGATTTCTTTGATAACGCAAGAGGCAGTGCCTAACCTTTATATGTCCACAATGCAAGGTATGAAAAGGAAATAACAAGAAGAATAAGATTGGGATGGAGCGCATTTGGTAAGTGCTCGCAGATTATGACTAGCAGCTTACCGGTATCGCTCAAGAGGAAAGTATACATTCCATCTTACCTGTACTCACCTATGGGGCTGTAACGTGGAGGCTAACCAAGAGAGTTCTACTTAAGTTGAGGACAAGACAGAGGGCTATGGAACGAAAAATGGTAGGGGTAACATTCAGAGATATGAAACGTGCAGAGTGGGTCAGAGAATTAACTCAAGTTACCGACATTCTAGTGGAAATTAAGAAGAAGAAATGGGCATGGGCAGGAAATGTAGTGCGAAGAGGGGATAACCGATGGTCGCTTAGGGTGACAAACTGGATTCAAAGGGAAGGAAAGCGTAGCAGGGGGCGGCAGAAAGTTAGGTGGGCGAATGAGTTAAGAAGTTCGCAGGGGTCAAGTGGATGCAGCTAGCACAGAACCGGGTTAAGTGGAGAATATGGGAGAGGTCTTCGCCCTGCAGTGGGTATAGTCGGGCTGCTTCTGACGCTGCTGATGATGATTATGCAAGGTATACGGGATTTTCCCAAAATATATTTTTTGAGACTGCTGTATTTCATCAGTCATCTCCAAAACAAAAAAGGCTTAACCTATTTTAACCTAGCACAGATAGAGATCAGATAACCGTATCCCGCCTCTTCCTCAACTCAACTCAAGAGCGACAAGAAATTAAAAAAAAATGGATGGCGGCTAAATTTGGCCATGCCTGAATATGCATAGCGGATGCACCCAATAGATTGTTGAAAATTTGACTCGAACATTCTAGTCGCCGATAACCTTGCTGCAAACCGTACGGTGTCAATAGCGCCACTGTGCATGTTCTAGGCGTCTTCCGAATACTTTTCTGAATCAGCCTTTTTCTCTTCTGATCCCCCTTCTCTGCTCTCAGCTTCTTCCTCTCCCCTTCTGCACCTTTCTTCTTCTTGGCATCTTCCGAATCGTCTTGCGCTATTTTGACAAGCTACCGATTCTTCTTCCACTTCTCTGTTCCGTACTTCTTGGCTTCCGTCACTCGGAGCAACTAGCTGTTATGGTTACGGCGCATGTGCGGTATTGACTAGCAAAGCTTACACGAAATGCATCGCTAACGAGCCTAGTGTAACGTTCGCTAAAAAATAATGCAAACGTCACGACTGCTGTCACTGTGGCCAATTCTGCCTGCAGTATTTGGTTCCAGATGGCTCATCTTGTGTCAACGGCAAGGAGCAGCTAAGAGCAGGCAGTGACGGTTTATTCTTTGGGAAAAGCAATTTTGAAAATGTTTTAATCATGAGGTGCATGTAGATACAGATATTAAATTTGACTTGCTCCTAACAAACAAGCCCCCAGAAATGTACCGAAATTCCATATGACCATAATTATCTTTGCGGGATGCCTTTGACATATCTTTAAATGAAAATTAAAATTAAATTTGAAAACAGGATACAAGCAAGAAATGAGAAAACAATCTAGGAGACTCTTAAGACTCGATGACTCCCCAAAACCTCCATTCAATAAAATTCCTGTATAAGAGTTTCATGCCTTTTACTCACAACTAGTGTGGTGTTTCCTCTCAATCACTCATTGTCACTTTTTGTTGTGAATATGCCATCTGTTTTGTCTTGTCGATCTTTCGTGGTCTTTTTGAATTGAGCTTCGGGATGTCGCTTTCTCAATACAGGATACTGCCATGAGTTGGGCAGTTTTCTCGTAGTAGCATTTGTACTTTCAGTGTAACGGAGAGGAGGATAATGAAGATTTAGTGTTGGTACCTGTCAAAATGTGGATGGTCCTGCTAAGCTCTTGCTTATGAAAATTTCCGAATGTCATCGCCCTCGGTGTAGTTGCATAGAAGGCTGTACCAGCTACTTAGGTGCATGAGCTGTGCACAAACTCCAACCAAATCTGCTCTCAGCGGAATAGTTTACCTTACTACCGTCTGATGACGGCACTATTTGCCAAAGGGATCCACTAATATGAAGGCTAACACACTGGTTTTCAGCCGAGACTGATGCTTGCAATGTTCAGGCCAGTATTCTGATTGATACAATTTTTGCTTTAAACTTTCAGGATTACCCCATGTTTCGAGAGCCTTCTATCTGTGCTCATTTAGCACAGGTACCCACGTCTGCTCCTGGAAATAGTACTGTATTACTGTGAAACACCTATTTAAGTATAAAACTGTTCTCATATCTTAGGTAATTAAAATTCTAAATTTCCTGTGATCGCGATGTGCCCTTTATATTATCTTCTTAAATGGCGAGAAAATGTAAAATTCCAAAGAATGCTGCGTTATATTTTAATCTCACCACTGTATATGTTCAGCTGTATACATATCGCTGTGTGTACGATAGATGTTCCTAAAAGTTCGTCATTTACTCTCATGGAGAACTTTTACTGTTCAAAAAATACACCGTGGCATGAGGATATGTATACATTGCAACCTTAAGGGACATAGTCTTCACTAACGTTTAGACATTTGTCATAGCATTTAATTAATCTGAAGAACCGGCTCTCATTAAAGTCGGTGCCCTGGGATACAGCAATGGCACATAGAGAATGGCGCACAGAAGATAAGATTCATCAGTTCAGATAGGAGAGACTGGATTGCTCGGCCTCCAGCCCAGACCTTCTCCCTCAGACTTTCATCTGTTTCCATCATTGAAGGCAGTAATCTCTAAAGGCCGATTCGACAGCAGTGCTGAGGAGGAGCAGGTTGTGCGACAGTTGCTTGTGCTGTAGGGCACAAAATTTCACCAGAATGAATTCTAAAAACTCACTGCACATTATGAGAAGTGCATGAATATCGATGGCGACAGTGTCGATTAATAGCACAATGTATACTTTATTGATGCTATGGTTTAATTCATGAGATAATGTATCAGTGTGCAACTAAATGACAAAAAATTACTTTCGGAATCCTCCCTCGTACATGAGTACGTCGTAAAGTGATGTATATATTAGTAATTGTGGACAATTTGAGAGTAAGAAACTATTCTAGTGTGTACTGTTCCTTTCAAAATGAACGCCTTAAACGGCTGTGCTGTAGTGGAAATGGTGATTTGTATATAGGCAAGCCGAGGACATACATAAAACGGAGGAAAAAATACTGACGGTTGGCGAGTAATGGGAGAACGCACCTCGGTACAGGCACCAGCGACCGGCATTGCGATCTAGACACGGCCCTATCAGAGTTTCTGAGATTTCCTTCATTCGGCTCGGGTTACCCATGTCTAAATAACTGGCCGTCGTCTTAATTTATCAACCTTTTATATGAGTTGCTGCTAGCCTATGATATTTCAGTAATGCACAGTTGTGAACTGGCAATTGTTTGGCAATCATATTCAATACCAGCTGCCTACAGGACTTGGAACAGGCATGGATGGCTAACCACATCTGATGTATTTTCCTGCTCAAAGGAGCATAGCATACTCAGAAGGTTTCGGTGTTGAGCCCCTAAAAAAGTATTCTCTGTGGGTGAAACAATGGAGTTGAGTGGAGCGATCCGAAAGAAGTACCTGATAAGGACATATAATATCTGAAAGGAAAGAAGATAACCGTGAGGTCAAGCACTTGGCAATAAACTTGTAGTCGGCGTTCAGGAGAGTGATCGGACGCCAGGCTCGAAGGTCACTGCGTCTCAATTTTGCTTACAAGGGAGGGGGATCATCCTTTCTCTTTCAGTACCTGAAATCTTCCCCTCTCCCAGGAGCCTATTCGCGACTGCGGTGAAAGGCTTTCTGAGCTGCCCCCAGAATTTCACATAAAACTAAGTAATTAGGCGTCCGACCCCCGGGCTATGATTTCTACGGAAGAATAAGCGCCGCTTCGAGCTCAATCTCATCTAAAGGAGCCCCTGATAAGTGAACTAGATCGGAGGGAGTTTCGAAAGTATAGGTAGGTGTGCTTGGAACCGGAAGCTGATAGCGAAATATAACCTCCGTGCTGCTTCAAGAACAGCGTCCGGCGTGTTTGCAATGGAACCCATAATTGGGTCTACCAATTGAGTGAGAGCAGTTTCGGTGCGCGTTAAACGGCGTTACAGTGCTCTAGAATATGCCCATATAGCAATAGAAAGTTCCCATATTCTAGAGCACTGTAGCGGCGTCGGGGAGGTGCCTGCTCTACCAATGTTAGTTTTGTCACTGCCCCCGCGCACCATAACCATAAGGCCGTCCAAGCGACATTAGAGTAATTTCCGGAACCGGATGCGTTGTGAGGCAGGTGCTTCGCTGAACCCCTGCAGCAGAAGCAGGCTTAGAAAGCAGGAGGATGACATCAGAGACTATTGTTATCTCTGCTGCTCCTCACGTGCAAGCTTCATTCCCACTGAAATGAAACAGTCACGCTCTGCAGCCTGATTGTGCCCATCCAGCACGGTTTAAAGTCTAGCTGTACTTGAGAGGACATCTAAGAATACCGGAGATTTCGTTAACGATTTCCTGGTCCTCCAGAAGCCGCGAATTTTGGCGCAATGTTCCCTTCATGCGAGTGACTAGAGTTCCATCAGTGAAGCGAAGGATGAAACACGCCTGTGATCACGTCAAGTCATTCTCGTCTGTCCCGAGCGGAGGCATCAACTAGGTCTAGCTCCTGCACCAGCTTCCTAAGTGCCCGCGCTTCCTAAATGTTCCGCGCCTTAGGCCGAGTGTCACGAGAAGAGAGGTGATCCGCCCTGTCGAGGACACAACTGAAGTTGCCAACCAGAACTACCTTGGCTGGACCTAATACCTGAGAGTCAAGGCGCCTGACGAATACACCTTGGTCACGACCATTGCTAATAGTGTAGATGTTAACTGCACGAATGCCAGAAGCAAGGTCCTTAGACAGGACGCGGCCCCCAGCATCCCTGGAATGGCGGAAAACTGTACCGCGTAAGCGTGAATTAAAAATATTGCCAACCCCGAAAGAGCTCGAAGCACCATAGCCCCTTAGGATCTTGTACCATATGTCCTGTCGAATCTCTGGATCTGGCCAAGATTATGGATGTAGGTCTTTTGGAAGACTAAAATATCTGTTTTAGACCGAGCACGCTAAACAACCTGAGCTTGCTTGGGGCGACGACACATGCCACGACAGTTAAAAGTAATTAGTGTAAGCGGTGCCAGCATAATGCAAGAAACGACCTGAAAAAACAATAAAGAAGAAAGCCCCGCGTAAGGCGGAACAATCGGAGCAAAGAGAACCGGAAAAAGGAATGCCTTACTGGGAACCTGATTCTGGCCAACCTCGCGATCGGGGCACCCCTCTTTAGTAGAAGAGTCGGAAGTGAGCGTGAAGATGAGGGCGAAGAGGAACTGGAATGCTCATTCGCAGTCAACCGTATCACAGTACAAACAAGCCGACTGTGTGGGCGAAGAGGATAGTGAGGCAGTGGGGAGCTCTGCCTCATCGGCCTCAGCAAAGTACTCACAGCCCTGTCCCTTGGACAACCCCCAGAGAGGTAGCTCAGTTCGGACGCCTAGCGCACCCGAAATATTGAAATTCCCACCTTTTAAAACAATACGGCTCCGACTAAGCACCAAAACACTATCCTTACCATGCAGCGGGAATCGAAACCACATAAAACTCCACCCTCACCTTACAGAGACACTCAAAGCAAGTCGTTGCCTGGGTGTAAAAGGGCGATAGATAGCTTGACCATGGAATGCAATGAGAATACGTGCTCTGGGCAAAGAAACGGAGCAGAGTACTCAGAAAAAACGAAGTCAGGCCTCGAGTCAGAGGCATGTCTTGCTCAGTGACACTTGGGTACCCCTGACTTACAAGGCCGAGGCTATGATCCACAGGTAGGGAATGCCAAGGGCTCTCCTGTCCCTAGGCGGTTTCACCACTGGCCTTTTGACCTTGTTCGGAGCTCCACTCAACAAGAAACTTAAATGATTCTCTCAGCCAGAGTTTTGTTCGTGCCGACAGAGGTGTTACACCAGCGACATAGGTCAGCAGTGAGTATTGGAGGGACCGCGTGATATTGGCCCGATCTCTGAGCGGACAAAAAAGCTTCTCGTACACTTTTGCCCTAGGTTCTGTTTTTTCTTGAGAAAATAACCGATTCCTGCCTGAAATTCGTTCTGCATTGAACTAAAAACGAAGGAGGGGGACTTGAGCTTTCACGGGATGACTGTGAGCAGGCTGAGGACTGGATGGTGCACAATAAAAATAGAGGGTGGCTCTCTACGACCTATTGACTTTAATCCCACTCGCCTTACAGTACACCTCCATGATATCCAAAACAGAGACGACGTAATCATCATCTGGGATGACGATGGTTAGGCCGTGTGCGTGGGAAAAGAAGTGAGCTGGCGGAGAATCTGGTGGCAAAAGAAAACGAGCTGTTCGACTGTCCCAAGACAGCTTTTTTAAGACAGGTTGAAACGCGAGCGCGTAAACCGCAGGCAATAGGGGACATCCCTCACGAACTCCACGGCGTTCGTCGAAAGCCTATGAGGTAAAACCTGACACAGTGACGGCTGAAACTGGCATGAAATATAGCATTCTCAACATGCGCTGGCAATCAGTCTATACCAGCTTCCTCCTGGACTTCGAACAAGTAGGGAAGCTATATAACCAAATCGAATGTTTTTTCCTGATAAAAGGAACAAAGAACACCCTAAATATTTTGCTGTTGAACCCAAAGGAGGAGGTCCCTGTTGGCGAAACCGTGGAGTTGAGAGGAGCGATCCGCAAAAGTCTGATACGAATCTCTAACATCTGGACAAAAAGTAGTTAACCGGAAGGACAGGCACTTGGCTATGAGCGTGTAGTCGATGTTAAGGAACGTCATGGGACTCCAAGAGACGCCCGTCAGTGCGTCTCGAATAATCTTTACAAACGACAGTGGTCAGCCATTGCCTTTGACTGTCTGAAAGCATCCCCTCATTCAGGAACCTACTCACAAGGGCTTCCCGAAAGGCTTCCCAAGATGCCCCCAGTACGTGAGTTAAAATTTGGTATCTGAGCCGCTCGATTACGGGCTACGATTTCTATGGAAGAACTTAAGCGGCGCTTCGAACTCAATCTCATCCAAAGAAGCCTTTGATAAGTGACCTGGGTTGGACGGAGTTTGGAACGATAAAGTAGCTGTGCTTGGAACTGAAGCCTGATAGATAGCGGAATAGAACTCCGTGTTGCTTCAAGAACAGTGTACGGCGTGCTAGCGACGGAACCCATAACTGAGTCTACCAGTTCTGTGAGGAAGGCCTTCGTGCGCGTCAAGTGGCGTCGGAGAAGGTGATTGCTGCACCAATGCTGTCTCTTCCATCGCTTAGCCCGTGCCATATCCATAAGAATGTCCCAGCGACTTTGGTGCTAATGCCGGATCCAGATGAGCTGCCAGGCAAATGCTTCGTTTGTTCCCCCCCGGCCAACTGAAAGAGGTTTCGAGAAAGGATGACATCAGAAATGATGGTAGTCTCCTGTAACTCAGGTGTCCGTATAATTTCCACTGCCATGAAACAGTTACGCGCTACAGTCCCATTGTGTCCCATCCAGCATGGTGTCCCAACCAACATCTAAGAATGCGGGAAAATTTCTTCACGACTTTCTGGTCGTATAAAAGCCACGAATTGAGGCGTCAAGTCCTTTACACGCGATGGGCTATACTCCTATCTGTTAAGCGAAGCATGACACACAACTGTGAGCACTCTACGCGGAGGAGACAGACCGCATCGCATGCATGCAGAAGTCAGTGTTGGAGAGAAGTAGAAACAACCTAGGCTGCTCTGAAGGCGCCTGCAAGCCCAAGTCATTCCTTTCTCTCCTGAGCGGTGCATCCTCCAGGAATCAACTAGATCTAGCTTCTCCACCAGCTGCCTAAGCACCCGCGCTCACTGTCTATCGCGCTCTTTAGACGGAGGTCCACAAGAAGTGATGCGGTCCGCCTTGTCGATAACACAGTTGAAGCGACGAGCCAGAACTGCATTAGATGGACGTCCTAACTGAGGGCCAAGATGCCTAAAGAATGCACCATGAGAATGACCATTGTTTGCAGTGTAGACGTTTACTATACAAATGCCACAATCATCAATCCACAGAGAGGACGCGGCCCTTATCACCTCTGGAGTGGCGCAAAACCGAGCCGCGGAAGCGTGACATAAAAACAATGCCAACCTCACGGGAGCTCGACGCGCCTTAGCTCCAGTAGGTCCTGTCACAAAATGTCTCCCACTCTATTAAGCCTTACTAACCTCTCTTTAACAATTTGATCATTGATAAATATTTAAACCTCCACCATCGCCACCAACATTGAATATTTTTAACATGACTATCAATCACAGCAAATCCCCAATATCAACTAAGTGGTGCGTACTTTAACCGAACATCTCCATTACTTGTATGTAGTGAAAAAACACCTGGCGCTTCTGTAGCGTGGCAGTTTGTGGGCATACGAGCCGGTTTCTTCACGCGACACCCTACTTCCTTACCGTCCCGATTATTCTGAAGCGAGGACCGTATCTGAAGCCTCTAGATACGCTGAGAAGTGCAGGAAGCTCGCCCGATCGTTCATGTCTTAAAACCAGGGCCGAGAGAAAAATCGTTTGATGCCGCTCACGCCGCCAAAAGTGGTCTTTCGCAAGCCCATGTTATGCTAAGTGTGCCTTGTACAGCACCTGGGATCTCCTCCCAGCCACTGTCGAAATACAATACCAAGGACCCTACCGTGTCCTTGAGCACACCTTACCTTTCAACTACATTATTGAGCCCGTCACACCTTCTCCACACCTTCTACGACGTGGACGTGAGACCGTCCATGTCTCTCGTTGAAAACCCTACTACGAGCCAGACGTATTGTTGCCCGCATGAGTCGTCAGGTTGGCTCTTTCATCTCCTGGGGGGGGGGGGGGCGGATTGTGAAGAAGATGGCCAGGCATCAGCGCGCCGGCACGAGACGCGAGCACCAGCTGTTCGAGACGGGACCTGCGAGCACCTACCTTCACCTAGCCCTAGCAAGCGAGTACGCCGTACAATGAAGCTCGTCATAATGGGATTCATTTGAAAGGGAGGAGTATTCATGTAAACCGGATAATATATGCAAAATCGACCAGCCTGTGTTGGCTGTGACATGAAGGCAATAAAAAATTACCGACGATTACGTTACTTCCTAATGCGAAATTTGAGCGCAGCAAATAAGCTGTTTCCCCTTTTCGATAGATTGAGGCAAAGAAATCGAGCAACACATGTATGCGCTATCACAGAATTTTTTTTTATTTTTCACACGTATTCCTTTAACAAAGACTCCACTAACACTTCTTGACAGTCATGAAGGAAGCTTTGCGGTCGCAGAAATAGACTGATATATGTTCGACTTGGTACACCAATGCTTGATTCTCAAAGACGAGATCTATACAAGTGCCTCGCGAGGTTGTCACAGCCGTGGGACGCGTTACGAGCGAGAGGAACGGGATGCGAAGAGGCGTCCGTGTGCTGTGCGATGTCAGCGCACGTTAAACATTCCCAGGTGGTCGAAATTACTCCGTAGCCCTCCACTACGACTCCTCTTTCTCTCTTTCCACTTTCACTCTCGCCTTCCTCCCTTCTCTTACGGCTTGGTTGCGGTGTCCACAGAAAACAAGTGAGACAGTTACCGCGCCTTTCCCTTCCTATAAAAAATAAATCAGTTTTTCTACGCGGTTATGCCCCGCCGGGGTGGTACAGTGGTAAGACGCCCGACTACTGTCCGGAATACCTGGGTTCGAACCCGACCTCGGCGGCTGTGTTTCGATGGAGGTGAAACGACGAGGCGTCCGTGTGCTGTACGATGTCAGCGCACGTTAAAGATCCCCAAGTGGTCGAAATCACTCCGTAGCCCTCTACTACGGCTCCTCTTTCTCTCTTTACACTTTAACTCCCACCTTCCTCCCTTCCCTTACGGCGCGGGTCAGGTGTCCATAAACTGGTGTGACAGAAACTGCGCCTTTCCCTTCCTGTGAACCAATTATTATTATTATCTACGCGGTCACGTTGTCTTGACTCGCTAGCGGAGGCAGCGGCATCAGACAGTTGCTGCTAGCGCTTCCTCCGGCGATCCCTCCCCCCCCCCCAAACCCCCTTCCTTTCCTTGTGTTCTCCGGCTGCTCCTCGCTTCCTGCGAGGCTTCGGTTGCCAAGCGCCGGCTCGAACTGGGGGGCTGAAAGTGGGGAGGCGTTGGTTCCGAGGCCGACGCCGACGCCGACGCGAAACCCAGGAACGAGCGCCAAAGAGCTGCGCTCTAAAAAGAAGTAGGTACTGTGATGGAGTTGCCGCGTGCTCGCCTCCCAGTGTGAAGAACCATGTTGGTCTCCGCGGGTTTCGGACTACATGTATTGTTTTTTTAAATGTAGTTTCCATGTTACAATCACAAAGCCTACACCGGCTGTTCTTCAGCCTCGAGGCTATCGTGTTAAAAAGTACGCACCGAATTAGGAATGTGCCGGCTGGCTCAGTTAACCTGCAGTGTAGAACATGATCCCATCAGCGTATGCTGTGACCCGCACTCTGCCGCTTTCTGGCAATGGTATACCTTAAATACGCGATGTCGATGTACAGCCAAAAAGAAAAGATTGTAATACCAGGGCAAACACACTTAGGATAGTGATCAATCTTGATGAATAGGATGGGTTACCAGTCAACAGGCAATGCGCTACAATATACCCCCATGCACTGATGATGATGATGATGATGATGATAAACTCTTTATTTACTCCCAAAGAAGGGGAACCAGCGTAAAGACTGGTTGCACTGCTTAGAGAAGGTCACCAGGGATCCCTTGGGACTGTGCGGCCTCCAATGCGCGCAAAATGAGCTGGCGCTGTTGGGTGAGCTCGGTGGTACGCAGGAGGGACTCTCACGCATCCACTGTAGCGGTATTGTCTGCATTGTGTCGTATACATGTCCACACCATGTCAATGAATGGGGCTGGTTGTGAGCAGTGTTTGCAGCTAGGTGCAATAAGATTTGGGAAACTTTTGCTATAAAGCCATGGGTTGGGAAAGGTTCCTGTTTGTATTTTGCGCCAATGGATGGCCTCGTGCCGAGATAGTTCCCGGTGTGCAGGAGGTATAGACACCGTTCGAGCCGATAATGCTGGAGGATGTCCGTGTATGTAACAAGGCGTGAATGAGTGCTTTGGGGAGTGTCAGAGGACGCGGCAGGCTGAGGAGGGTGCTCCGCCCGGTAGCTGAGTTCTCGGGCTAGAGCATCCGCCTGTGCGTTCCCGCTGAGCGCCTCATGAGCTGGGGTCCATATGAGACGGCCAGGTTTAAGCGGTAAGGGGAGAGATCAGAGGATAGTGTGTGCCTCTCGGGATATACGACCTGCATCGAAGTTACGAATGCCTGTTGGGAATCGCTAACCACTACTTTGGTGGAGGGGTCGGTCAGAGCTAACGCGATGGCAACCTCTTCCGCGGTGGTAACAGTTGCGGCGTTGAGGACGCTGCAGGCGTTGTGTCAATTTCAGTGCGGTGCCAATGCAACCGCAACCATAGCGGGGCGATGGGGGTGATGGGAAACATCTGTGTCCGTAACGTGGGGGCCACCGGTAAAACGTTTGTAGGAGTTGCCGGGCTCGGTCGGCTCTGCGCTCTGTATGATACTCTAGATGCATATGTTTGGGAAGCGGAGGTATACGAAGACTGAGTCTCTGCTCAGGCGTGAGGTCCATATACGTAGAAGTAGCCCTCAGAGGAGTGATTCCTACCTGGCTCAGTACTGCACGGCCCGCATGTGTCAGCGAGAGGCGCTCATTTCGGGAAGTTAGAGTCGCTTCAATCCGCTCGTTGACTGTGTTGGAGATCCCGAGGGTCATCAGTTTGGTGGTGGAAGTGGACATGGGTAGACCCAATGCTGTCTTGTATGCCTTGCGCAGTGATGCATCCAGTCGTTCCCGATCTGTTCGCGTGAGGCGAAGGTAAGGGGCAACATAGGCAATGCGGTTACAAACGAAGGCTTGTACGAGGCGCAAAAGGTTGGATTCGCGCATGCCCTTATGCTTGTTGGCGACTCTCTTGAGCAGGCGGCTGATCTGGATTACAGATTGATCTATTCGCTGAAGAGTAGTGGCGTTTCCTCCATTATCTTGTAGATGAAGGCCCAGGATACGGATTCGGTCGGTACGGGGTATGGGAGTGCCCTGTACTTGCAGATTGAAGGATGCCGGAGGCGATCTGGGGCATCTTCCCTGGGTTGGGACAATGATGTATTCAGACATGGTGGATGAGAAGGATACTGTGGCCAGGTAGGTACCAACGCGATCGACGGCTGTCTGCAGAGTCTCCTCGATCTGGCCGTCACTGCCGTGTGTAATCCACAGAGTCAGGTCGTCGGCGTGTAGGCTGTGGTGCAAGTGGGGGATATCTGCCAAAAGATTGAGCAGGCCAAGCAGCACAATATTGAACAGGAGTGGGGAAAGCACTGAGCCTTGGGGTGTACCCCGGCTTCCTGGAGAGACAGCGGAAGGATCTCCTGAGCCGGTGTCAAGTTGCACTGTGCAGTTCGTGAGAGAGTCGCGTATATATGCGTACGTATATATGCATATATAGTCGTATATATGCATACTTCAAACCAAAATACATACCGATAAACACATAGTCCAAAGGTGTCTTAAATAATGCAATACAGGGTGCATGTTTGCCCTGCCCAACGATGATTACTTTAGCGCCAAGTTCAGAAGTATACAACATGTACGTGTTAAAACATTTAACATCCCTACACCATGAATGGAAAGAAGGGGGAGGTTCGCACTTCTCACATGTCAGCGCGCCATTATATCAAACAGCAGACGGCACTTGACAAATACAATGCGAGCATTGCCAGTCCTTCTCCATACAATACAAAGGGGAGTCTATTGACTTCCAATCACATAGAACATAGATATGGTGCAAAATGCACTGTATTTATATTCTAAACCAGCAGCAGGATTCGTCTGCGCGTTTATGCTACTTCCATCAAAACAGGATACAGCAAAGAAATGTAACACAGATTTTCCCACAGGAAGCAAATCCTCAAGAACCATCTCAATGGCCTAGTGGGACACGCATTGGACAGAACACAGGTCACATTTCTCACAATGGCCCAGGGGTGAAAGAGGGGTGGCGCAGGGGATGACGCCTATATCAAGCCATTGGCGTCCACAGCCTGCCCCCATCTTAATACTAACACCTTGTGTGCCAGCAAGCTTCATCTGAGAGTACCGGCAGATGAGTTTTCTTAATGGCCGTTCATGTTATGCCAGCAAACACACCAATACAATCACAGAAGCACTGCTTCTTTTTCCAGAGCTAACATAATTGTCTCTTGGTGAAACAAATAGTAACGACTGAGTCGTTTTTCGTCTGGGACCACAGAGAGAGATTATTATTTGCAGTCTCTTATGCAGGTGAGGTAATGGAGAGGAAGCAGTTTAGGAAAATATAACAGCGAGCACAGGATTTCAACTGAAGATCAGATAATAATAATAATAATTAGTTCACAGGAAGGGAAAGACGCAGTATCTGTCCCACTTGCTTTAGTGGACACCTGAGCCGCGCCGCAGCGGGAGGGAGGAAGGTGGGACTGAAAGTGGAAAGAGAGAAAGAGGAGCTGTACTGGAGGGCTGCGGAATAATTTCGACCACCTGGAAATCTAACGTGTGCTGACATCGCATAGCACACGGACGCCTCTTCGTTTCGCCTCCATCGAAACGCAGCCGCCGAGGTCGGGTTCGAACCCGGGTACTCCGGTACAGTGTCGGGCGTCTTACCACTGTATCACATCGGCGGGGCACTGAAGATCAGATGAAATTGGTTTTTAAATTGGTTTTACAGAGAAGGAAACGCACTGTGAGGAAATGGAGGAAGATCGGAAATGGAAAGTGGAAAGAGGAAGAGGTGTCTGGTGGAGTACTCGGATAAAATGTGGACCTTCTGGTGATTGACATGCACTATCTCACAGTGCACGGGCACCTCTCCGTTTATCCTCCATCGAAACTCATTCGGTGGCTGTCGGATTCGAACCCGGGCAATCTGCCATTGTAGTCCCTGCATCACGGGGCCACAATGGCGGCAAGAATACAATTCACCCTTTTCAAAATTTATCTTCTTCTCGAGAGGACGCTAAATAGAAACGAGGAGTTTATCAGAAAATTACAGACAGCGATTTTAAAGCGAATGCCTAACTATGTTATGTAGAGCCTCTTTTCGCGTGACACCAAATTCGGGAGTAATAGCGATAAAGACATGATACCTATACAACCGCCGCCAGCAAAACGCAAAAGCAATGACACGGGGTCTTCGAAAGATCTGAGAACTAGGCTCACAAGATTGAAAAATGGCTTCCCAAGGTTACAGAGTGCGATCACAGACTTCACAGATTTGATGAAACACATGAAGGCACAAATAAATGCAGATTCAGAACCTATATGAGGGGATGCACAAACAGGCAGAGAATATTTGCCTAAAATAGGTGGATTTGGCAGCCAACAAAGGTGGGAGCAAAAAGCAGAATAAGCGATACTTCAGTTTCAAGATGGACAGAACGAAGAATATTAACAAATAAATCTGGCAGTGGAATTGGAGATGTTTTTAGGAGAAAGAGGCAGTGCTGCAGCAGCATCATAAACAATTAGAAAACGAGCCTCTCGCAATAGCGCTGCAGGAAACAGGTGTTCCTGCGAAAATGGCAAGATACCAAGCTTTCCATAGCAACAAAGGAGACAAAACGAGGTTGACAAGAGTGGTGAAAAGAAATGTGGCAGCTCTGCAGCATGAGATAAGACCCATTGACATAAAACACGTGTTAGTGGAGGCGTTAGCCGGGAGCATCACAGAGTCGAATATTTTCATACTCAAAATCTACAGCTCGAAAACCAGAAAAAGATCAGGTTCCGAGCATTAATAGAAAAGGCTAAATATATAAAGCAGGGCCACAGCATCTAACAGTAGGAGACTTCAATGCACAACATCAAGCACGGGGTTACATCAAACAACGCCTTATCTCGAATATCTCCATTATGTGGAGATATTCAGGAACAAGGCTTCACACTTAATAACAGCCCAGACAACCTTACGAGGATAGGAAATAGTGTCAGCAAAGACGCGTCAACGGGCCTCGCACTTTAAAAGAACATAGAAGGTCTACGGTGCTACAACCTGGAATTTAATCTAGGCAGTGACCATTATATCATAGTATATAATATAGAAGGAGGGCCGAAAGTGCAAAAATTCAAGAAAAGCAAAATCAATAAGTGGGACAAGTTTAGGAACTGAAGAAACGCCGAGAAAATTCCACCCATAAACAGCATCGAGGAGTGGTGTAAGAGGATTGAACGAGACGTCCAAAAGCGAACCAAAATCGTACAGGGGGAGGACCCTCCACAGGTGAAAGGCAGCCGGCTATTGCACATGTGACAAGCAAAGCAGTCTCGAAAAAAAAAACACTTAAGCAACAAAAACGGAACAGATGTCTTAGAAGGAAGACAGCGAAGCTTAACAAATAGAAATGGACACCACCACGCGACCATGCGAGCAAAACTGGGGCGACAAATGCAATCAAATGGAAAATAAAATGGGTATGGCTAAGACATGAAGCATAATACAATGCCTGCTAGACCCAGAGAAAACTGGGTCTAGAGGTTCGGGCAGAGATTGTGTGGCTTAAACTAATTCCGCGCCGGGCCCGGACGGGGTTACAAATAAAATGCCTAGAAATCTAGATGATGACTCGATTAGATACCTAACAGAAAACATTCAAGGTAATTGGGACAGAGGGCAGCTGGCAGAGCAGTGGAAGGCGGCAAATAGTATTGTACCAAAACCGGGCAAGCTGCCGCACCTAGGAACTCTTTGATTGATTGATTGTTTTAAGCTTTAATTTCCAACAATTTAAGAGGCGCCCTACTCCCCGCTCCTGGCACGCAGGCCTGAGGAACGAGGCTGAAACCTCCGCGACTAACGACTGGCGAATATACATTGGTTATTCGCGGCCTCAGCCACCAGGCGGACGGCTTTTTGCTGGTCAGCGGGGACGTCGCTTGCTGCAAGGTTACCCAGGCGTCTCTACTTTTAATGCTGGCCCTAGCACCCGGAGAATTAGGGCATTCCCAAAGTATATGGTCGAGCGTCCCCCTCGCTTCGCAGGCTTTACATTTATCATTTTTCTCTCATATATCTGGGTGTGAAACAACCAGACATGGGTTCGGGAAATTTCCGGCTTGTAATCGCCGCCAGGCTATGGCCTCTTTATTATTTAAGCTAGGATCCGGTGGCGGCATCAGATGTCTTCCTAATGTATAATTTTCGATTATTTCTTTGTAGGTTTGCAAACGTTCGTCCATCGCCTGGCAGTCGGGCGGCTCCGCGTTTGCCCGGAAGTAAAGATCTCGGGCTAAATCATGGGCGGCCTCGTTGCCGGGGACGGACGTGTGTGCTGGGACCCAAATTAGGGCGATTTTGCGATCGATTTTAGCTGCAGCTGTTAGAATTCGGGCGGCTTCTTGCGAGACCCTGCCTTTTCCGATATTCCAGAGAGCAGTTTTACTGTCGCTAAAGATCAATATAGCCTTCGTTCCAACTAATTTTCCTGACGTCATTCGTAGGGAGCACGGCATCCAAACGCGGTTAGCGGTCTTTATGGAGCAGAACAAACTGTGGCCGCAAGAGATTGTCGGGTTTCGACCACACTTGTGCACACAGGACACGATGCTGCAACTGCAACATGTCCATAGTGGACTCACACACTAAAGACGTGAAGGTAATCTTAGGGCTAGACCTCACGAAGGCGTTTGACAACGTCAAATATTACACAATCCTCAATGGGCATAAAGAGTTCGGGGCAGGGAAGAAAACATATACATACATCAAGCTCTTTCTGTCAGGCAGGACTGCTTGCGTATATTTTCAAAATTTAAAATCGTCGTATTATAGATCTCGGAAGCACAGGTACGCTGCAGGGCTCGGTGTTACCCCCTTTCCTCTCTAACGCTTAGACCATGACACTGTAAATATCTAGACTGCTTTTCTCAAATTCATTCTTTCTGCACGCAGCAGATATATTGCCAGGTTGTGATGGTCGTTTACTCGTGGAGTAGAAAGGATGACGAAAACGCATCTAGCTTTAATACTAATATCATTCTATACTATTTTCCTAGCATGACAGCTCTGGAAAGAATTTAAATCATCCTTCGTCATATAGTGGAAATCGAATATTCCTTACTTAAACATGTTTCAGGTCGAATAGTGTACTTTGATGAGATAATCATCACAGGTGGAACCTATTCGTCTCGTTTGATTAGTTCCCACAATGTCAAGACCGCCATTTCCGCAACATTACAAAAGGAATACAAAATTTATGGATAACATCCAAAGGACGAAATCACAGTTCACTCCCACTATGAGAAGTTTATTATAACCCCAAAACAGGGAATGTCTGCGAATAAACACATTGTCCAACAATATATTAGACAATGCAATACAAGCTTCAAGTCTTTCCTGCACGCCAATTACTACAGCAGGGTCAAGTTGAGAAGTACGACCAATGTAGTTTTAACCCCAAATCATCCTTAAACATGAATAGGAAAATAAGAGAAGATATTAGCTCTCTACACATGTTGGCCCGTCATTATAAGAAACAGCACACCACACTTGACAATAATTAATACTACAGTGCCATCATGGCCAATCCACTCGGACGAGCAACAAGAAACGTGCCCGTCAGCGCTGCAAGAACTGCGCCTCGTCATCGGTTCCAGATGCCGGATATGTACTTTAGTGGAAATTTAGTGGAAAGAGCTGCAGGTTGAAATTCCGCAGTGCTGGATACATTTTGCGTGCAGGGTGCCTGCGTGCTTCCACCAGGCAGCAGCGATGCCACCAAGCATGGCACAACACACAATCAGGCGCGAAAACACTGCGTGCGGGCGATGGACGCCTGGCCAGTAGTGTACAGAAAATACACTTCTTACGAGGTGCCACATGAATGAATGAATGAATGAATGAATGAATGAAAGAATGAAAACTTTATTGTTTCTTTAAGAAGTAGTAGCGGTAGAGGACGGAGTCTTCGTCTTGAAGTCTGTGTCCTCCTAGGACGTGGGTGGGCCCCTAGTCCAGGGCTCCACTGAGTCGGGCCACCTCGCTTGCGTGTGCTATGAATGCCCTTTGGGCCTCTAGCTCGCAGCTGGTGAGCCGGCTCTCCCATTGCTTCGCACTTGGTGTTTTGTGTTTGTGAAATGTTTGATTCCTTCCACACTCCCATGTGACGTGATATAGTGTTGGTTTTGCTCCGCAACGCGGACAGTTGGCGCTATACTGTTTTGGGAACATGTTATCTAATATGTATAAATTTGGGAAGGAGCCTGTTCGCAGTCTTCGCCATCTTGTGGCTTCCTCAGAGAAATGTTTATGTGGTGGGGGTACTGGAATCTTAGCCCCTTATACAGGTTAAGTAATTCCGAATAGCTCTCCACGCAGTTAATCAGGGGTTCCTCCAAGGTTAGTGACGTTCCTGCGCGGCTAGTCATTCCTCGAGCTAGGTTATCTGCCCCTTCGTTACCCCGATCCCTGCGTGACTCGGTATCCAGATTATGTTGTGTATTGGTCGTTCCTCAGGGAGCGGACCTCCATTGAGGATCTTAAGTGCCGTACGGTTAATTCTGCTTCTAAAATAGTTCCGGCACGCCTCTTGTGAATCCGTCAGGATGATAAGGGATCTCTAATCCCGTATCCTTCTTTCGCTGCAAGAGCGACAGCAATCTTATCTGCCTCCGTTATGTTAGATACTTCGGCTGTGAGGCTTGTGATGTGTTCTCCGAGGTGGTTTACGACTACTGCTACTGCGCTATTTTTGTGTGTTTGGTGGTACAGGGAGGCATCAGTGTAGACTGTATTGTCCCGATGTCCCATGGCCCTCTCATAATGTTCTGCCCTAGCCTGTCTCCTGTGAGCATGCAGGTTTGAATGCATGTTTCGAGCTATGGGTTGTATGCGGATTGTCTTTCTTAGTGGGTCTAGTATTGCGACCCTGCGGTTTTGTGGCTTTTCTATTTCCCGACCTAGCCTTGTCTGGAGCGGCCTTCCAGTCGTTGTGTTGCTAAGTCTTCGTATTTGCCCCTTGAGCTGGCATTCTCCTAGTTCTTCGAAAGTGTTGCTGATACCGAGTTGCATGAGCTTGTCGTTGGATGTATTTCTTGGGAGATGAAGTGCTGTTTTGTATGCCTTCCGGATTATTACCTCCGCTTGCTCCCTTTCTGCTTTGGTAGTCACATGGTACGGCAATGAATATGTTACCCGGCTGACCACTAGGCTGTTGACTAGGCATAGTGTGCCCGCCTTCTTCATGCCATAACTCTTGTGGGCTACTCTGCTGATCATCCGGCCTACTTGCCTTGCCGCTTTGCTTAGCAGGCTGAGTGTGTGACTGCTTTCCCGGCTTTCTTGTAGACACATGCCGAGGATTCTGATCATCTTTCGCTCCGGAATGTTTTCGCCCTCTAGTTTTACATCAAGTGGTGCGTCCGTAGGGTGCCTACCTACTCTGAGGAGCTGAGATTTTTCGGTGGAGCATCTGAGTCCTCTTTGTTGTGTGTATCTTTCAATGCAGGTGGCAGCCTCTTGTAGCGCCTCCTGCTTCTCCGCTAGTGAGCCTTCAGTGGTGCAAATGGTGATGTCGTCCGCGTAGATTGTATGTCGATTCCCCTGAACTTGGCTGAGTTTCTTGGCGAGGTTGATCATCGCTATGTGAAAGAGTATTGGCGAAATTACTGAGCCCTGTGGAGTGCCCTTGCATGGCGTCTGAAAGGTGTCACTCTGTAGGTCTCCTAAGCCTACTGTCGCTGTTCTGTCCGTGAGGAAACTTCTAACGTAGTCATGAATCTTCTTTCCGCAGTTGGTGTTGTTGAGTCCCTCAATGATGGCGGCGTGGGATATGCTGTCAAAACCCCTTTAATGTCGATGGCCATGACCATGTTCTCTCCGTTCCTTGGCATTGTTTCGAGTACCTCGTCTTTTAGTTGTAGCAATATGTCTTGAGTTGATAAGTTTGCCCTGAATCCGAACATGGTGTTGGGGTACCACTCTCCGTCTTCTAGATGCGTTTGAATTCGTCGGGTAACTATCCTCTCGTACAGTTTTCCTAGGCATGATGTAAGCGAGATCGGTCTGAGGTTTTCAATCTGGAGTTTCTTGCCGGGCTTGGGGATCATAGTGACTACGGCGTGTTTCCACTCCGCTGGTACCGTCCCTTTTTCCCATTGTTTGTTCAGGTATAGGGTGAGGTGGTTGATTGCTTCGTCGCTTAGGTTTCGGATTAACGAATTTTGGACTTGTCAGCCCCTGCTGCCGTATTTTTCGTTGTTGCTCTTATGGCTTCGACGACCTCCTCTTTTGTGATGGGTCTTTCTGTGGTTGGGTTTTCTTCGCCCTGGTAGTTGCCTTGGTAGCCCTCTGCCTGGTATTTCCCGTAGCATTTCTCTCGTACAGCCTGAAGTAGCTGTTCTTCTGTACCTTCGTACTGATGAATTAGCCTTTGGGCGGATTTGTTGCTTTTCGCCTTGCTTTTGCTCGGATCCATGAGTTTTCTGAGTATCTGCCACGTTCTAGCCGTGCCGAGGGTGCCATTCAGCGAGGTACTAAAATGCTGTCATCCCGGTCTTGCCAACTGCGTTTCATATTTCTCTGCTTGCTTGGTGATTTCGGCAGTCTTCTTCTTTAGCTTTCTGTTTAGCTTTTGGCGCTTCCGTCGCTTGGTCAGGCCTCGTCTTGCCTCCCAGAGCCTTACAAGTCTCTTGTCCACTTTTGGTGCTCGCTCTGTTCGAGTCATGCTCTTAGCGTAGAGGTCCTTGATTTGTCTAAGCTGTTGGCTCCAGTCTTCTACTGAAGTTATGTCGTCCTTTAGTTCTTTGCAGTGGGTGCGGAAGGCATCCCAGTCAGTTAGGTTTATCTTGCTGATCTTCCTTTTGATGCTTTCTGCCTCTATGGTGACCCTGATGATATAGTTGTCGCTGCCGAGATTTTCTTGCAAGTTCTCCCACTCGACTTGCCTAACACCCCTGACAAAGGCCAGGTCGGGGCATGTGTCCGCGCTTACACTATTACCCTGTCTCGTGGGCTGGCTTTCATCTGGGAGTAGCTCGCAGCCTATGTTCTCCTCTGCTGTGCAGATGCCGCGCCCCTTTTTATCTTCTACCTTGCTGCCCCATTGTGGGCTTTTCGCATTGAAATCCCCTGCTATAATTAGAATGCTCTTCCCTGCAAGCTTCTTTGCTTCCTCAAAAAGCTTAATGAAATCTCCTTTGTTTTTGGGTGGGCTGTACAGGTTTACTATGAAAGTACTTTTAGCTTTTCTTTTCCTCTTTGGAATCTCTTCGGTTACTATTTGTTCCAGCTGTTTGTCTTTAAACTCCTTGTGAGCTATGGTTGTGAATTTGTTGCTAATGAGAGTTGCTGTTCTCCCGTTCTCCTGCTGTGAGTATCCTCTTAGGGATGGGGTACAATTTGTCTCTTGTAGAAGTATTAGGTCTGGTGGATTTCTTCTAGTGCTAATGAATTGCTGTAGCAGCCCTTGCTTACACCTGTAGCCCCTATAGTTCCACTGCCATATCTCCAGTTGTTGTTGTCCTGCCATGTTGCGTTGGTACTGTTGTTTGTTCCCTGAGATTCTGATCCAAACCTGCGCCCATTGTAGAGACGGTCCCAAGGAACAGTCGAACACTACATGGTACATTGATGTCGGTGCGCCTCAAAGAGAGCAGACGCTGTTAGGCGTGATGCTTTGTGAAGCCAGGCGCTGACGCGTAGGCAAATCGATCAATTCCGCCTCCACTCAAGCTCGCTCAAAAAGAGAAGTTTATTTAACACCGAACAGAAACCTATATACAAGTTACATGGTTACATACATTTCCACATATTCTCAATTACAAATCGTAGGCGCAGCCTGCGCTGCCTGTTTCACAATTGGAGCGGTGTCTCCTCCTCAGCGACACTAAAACACCCGTAGAAAGGAGAGGGCAGACAGACTGTGTTGTGTAAAGAGGGGCGTTTACATGGAACGCGACACACAAACATGGAATGCGACACGTATGCCTTTACACTCGAGTCTAATACATCAGTGCCAGCATAGCTAAACCTTCTGGCCGAACATCAAAGAAACGTGTATGCGAGTCCTGCAGAAACCAAGCCCCCCCCCCCCCCCTTCACCCCCTCCTGCTTCTAGAGAGTCATACAGGTAAGTCCAGAACAGGAGGCGGAGCCTCTGCAGCGCTGGATATATAGCACGCGCAGTTGCCTGCGAGAGAGAGAGAGAGAAAACATTTATTGCTCTAAAAGTTTCTGGTTTTAGCGGCGGGCCGATGTCTTCATATCTTCGGCCTCTTCCCAAGGTCGGCGCCCCTATTCCAGGGCACCGCTGAGTCTTGCTGCTTCGCAGGCGTGCCGCACCAGTGCCCTTTGGGCCGTGAGCTCGCTGCTGGTCACCAGACCCTCCCATTGTTCCGCACTCGGGTTATTTAGTTTGTGGAAGGCTCTGTTTCGTTCGCATTCCCTTGTGATGTGGTATAGTGTGGGGGTTGCCCCGCACCACAGACATGTGTTCCTGTATTGTGTAGGGAACATATTGTGTAGTATGTATAGATTGTGGAATGTCCCTGCTTGCAGTCTCCGCCAGCAGACCGCCTCGTGCTGTGTTAATGATGTGTGGGGTGGTGGGTATTTGAATCTCCGCCCTCTGTGGCAGTTTAGTATTTCTGTATACGTTGCCTCCACCGTTATGGGGTCCTCCAGGGCTTCTGACTGCCCTGCTCGGTTCGTGATCTCGCGAACTAGGCTGTCTACCCTCGAGTTACCCTCTATCCTGGTGTGTGCCGGTATCCAGAAAATCCTGTGTCTTAGTTCTTATTTGGAAGCCTTGCTTCGAGGAGGATGCTCAGCGCTTCCTTGCTTATTTTGCCCCGTGTGTAGTTCCTGCATGCTGCTTTGGAGTCTGTTAGGATTATGAGAGACTTGTTCCTACGGTAACCTTCGGCGGCCGCTAGAGCTACGGCAGCCTCCTCCCCCTCCGTTACCGTACAGTTTCTTAACGTCGCACTGCTGATTGGTTCCCCCATGTGGTCTACCACTGCTGCCGCGACTCTGAACTTTCTGGTCCTGCGGTCCCATGGGTATAGGGCCGCGTCTGTGTATACCGTATTTTCCATTGAGGCTAGGTTCCGCTGCACATAGTCTGCCCTGGCCTGCCTTCTAGCGGCGTGGAGGTTGGGATCCATGTTTCTCGGCAGGGAGCTGACATCCAGTGTTTGACAGACCTCGTCTGGAATGGTGGCTGTTCTATCTACGATCCCTTCTACGTCGTGTCCTAATCTCTCTAGGAGCTTGGGGCCGGTGACTGTCTGTTGGAGCCTGAGTATTTGCGCACTTAGCTGGGCGTCCGTTGTTCTTCGAATGTGTTGTTTAGGCCCATTTGTAGCAGCTTTTCATTTGATGTGTTTTTTGGTAGGTGGAGTGCCGTCTTGTACGCTATTCTTAGCAGCGCCTCCGTCTGTTCTTTGTCTTTCTTGGTCATGCGGTGGTATGACAACCATTACGTGACTCTGCTGACTATCAGGCTTTTGACGAGCTTGATCGTGTCGCTTTCCTTCATCCCGCTTCTGTTCTGTGATACCCTCTTTATCATGCGGCTTACTTGTTCTGTTGACGTCTTGAGTAGACTGATTGTGTGGGTACATCTGCTTCCATGGATCCACATGCCTAGGATGTGTATCATGTCCCTTTCCGGTATATTTTGGCCTTCTAACCTTACTGTCAGGTCCACCTTGGTGGGGTTGGACCCTACCCTAAGAAGTTCCGACTTCTCCGTGGCACAGGCTAGGCCCCTTTCTCTCACGTACTCTTCTACACATGTTGCTGCTTCCTGCAGTCTCTCTTGCTTTTGTCCTAGCGAGCCTTGATTCGTCCAGACCGTAATGTCGTCGGCGTACATTGCGTGCTGGATGCCATCGATCTTGCAGAGTTTTCTGGCCAGTCCGATCATCGCAATGTTGAAGAGCACTGGTGAGATTACGGATCCTTGCGGCGTGCTTTTTCGTGGGGTGGTGAAGTTGTCGCTTCGCAGGTCTCCCAACCCCACTGTCTCTGTGCGTTCTGATAGGAAGGATCTTACGTAGTCGTGGGTCCTCCTTCCGCAATTGGCGTTGTTTAGGCCTTCCATGATGGCTTCGTGGCTAACATTGTCGAAGGCCCCTTTGATGTCCAGGGCCATGATAATGTTTTCGCCAGTTCTGGGTGCCGTGTCTATGATTTCTTCCTTGATCTGCAGTAGGACGTCTTACGTTGACAGGTTCGCCCGGAAGCCGAACATGCTGTGCGGGTACTGCTCCTCGGCCTTTAGATATTGTTGGATTCGCCTTGTGACGATTCTCTCGTACGATTTGCCAAGGCACGACGTGAGGGAAATGGGTCTCAGGTTCTCTATCTGAAGCTTCTTGCCGGGCTTGGGTATCATAACCACAACAGCGTGCTTCCACTCCTTCGGGACCATCCCCTCTGCCCACAGCATGTTGAGGTACACCGTGAGCTGGTCGATTGCCTCGTCGCTGAGGTTGCGAATCAAGGCGTTCTTGATCTTGTCTGCGCCGGCTGCTGTATTTCGTGTTGTTGCTCTTATCGCCGCCTGGACTTCCTCTCTCGTGATCGGCCTGTCCATTGCATGATTGTCCGCCCCTTGGAACTCCCCGTCGTAGCCCTGGGGGTTGTCCTTTCCGTAGCATTTGATGTGGACTGCTTCTAGCAGTTATTCGTCTGTTCCGTCGTACTGGTGGACCAATTTCTGAATTGCCTTGCCACTTTCTGTTTTTGTCTTGGTTGGGTCCATGAGGGCCTTTAGTATGCGCCACGTATTAGCCGTGCTGAGCGTGCCGTTCAGTGAGCTGCTGAACTGCTGCCATCCCTGCCTGGCCAGTTGTGTTGCGTACTCCTCTGCTTTTATCGTGATTTCCGCGATCCTCTTTTTGAGTTTTTTATTTTGATTTTGCTTTTTCCAGCGTTTGGTGAGCCCGCGTCTTGCTTCCCATAGCCCGAGCAGCCGCTTGTCCACCTCCGGTACTTGTTCTGTTCTATCTATTTCTTTCGTATAGAGTTCTTGTATTTGTTTCAGTTGTTGGCCCCACTCCTCCACGGAAGTGATTTCCCCTTTTAGTTGTTCGCAGTGTTTGCGGAAGGCGTCCCAGTTGGTAAGGTGGGCCATTCCGATCTTCTTTACGTTGGCTGCTTCAATTGTCGTTCTTAGTATGCAGTGGTCACTGCCTAGGTCTTCCAGCAGATTTTCCCACTCGGCCTGCTTTGTTCCTTTAATGTAGGTGAGGTCCGGGCAGGTATCTGGACTCACACTGTTACCTCGCCTAGTCGGTTGATTTTCGTCCGTTAGGAGGTCACAGTTTATGCTTTCCGCCGCCACGCATATCTGTTTCCCCTTTCTCTCTGTTTTTTGGTATCCCCAGCTCGCGCTTTTTGCGTTCAAATCACCCGAGATTACTAAGGTGTTCGTCTTGGCTAGTTTATTTGCTTCCGAAAAGAGCTTGCTGAAATCGCCACCCTTTTGTTTTGGGGGGCTGTAAAGGGTAACTACGAAGGTGCTCTTTGCCTTGTGCTTCTTTTTGGGTATAATTTCTGTTATTATATGTTCTATCTGTGTGCCCTGAACCTCTTTGTGTGCTATGGTGACCAGCTTATTGCTGATGAGGGTAGCGACGCGTCCGTTTTCCTGACATGTGTATCCCTTCAGGGTGGGTGTGATGTTACTCTCCTGTAGCATGATGATGTCTGGAGGTGTGTGTCTGGTATTGATGAACTCTGGAGGAGTCCCTGCTTGCGCCGGTATCCCTGCAGTTCCACTGCCATATATCTAATTGGTTCTGTCCTGCCATGTTGCGTCACTGCTTTTTCCACTTTGGTTTTCTGCCCCGAATGTTCTTTCATTAAAAAGCCTGTCTCTGGCGTCATTAGTGGTTTTTTGTGTGTTTTGGCTTTTAACGTATGTTCGGAAATTTTGATCTTGTAGCGCTACTTTCTGCTGCAATTGCATCAGTTGGTTTTGCATCATGCTCATAAAATTTTCCAATTTGCTCTCTAAGATTTGTGGTTGTTGTGTGGGCTGCTCCAAGGGCTGTTCCGGCGCTTTCGGGGCCGGGTTCATTATTCGCGGGGGCGAACCCTCTCTCTGGAGCTGCATTTCCTTTATGAGGTCATCTATTCTTTTTTTAAGTTTCCGCGTTTCCTCGCGGCAGAGTTCGAGCTCCTTTTTAAGTGCCCTATTCTCCTCAGCGAGTTTCTTTTCATTGTTTGTTTGATTTTGTTGTCCCGAGTGCGGAAAACGTGATTTGGGAGGGCCTGCTCCCCAGCTCACCTTCACTCCACCTTTCTTCTGTTGTTGCTTTTGTTGTCCCGGGTCTCCGCTTTGCTTTGCAAGGGGTGGGTAGGACTCGTCTCTGGTCCGACTCTGGCCCCGGCTCTGGTTCCGCGACCGGCTTCTGGACGGGCTCGCCTCATCCCGGGCCTGGCTCCCCGTCCGCTCCGAGCTGAACCACCTTGGTCCACGTCCTCCCTTTCGGTTCCGCCTCCGGCTTTGTCGCTGTGTGGGCCCGCCTCGTGTGGGTCCTCCTCGCAGCTCTTCGGCCGTCTTGAGCCAGTGCTTGCACTCCCTCGTGCCGGCTGCATGATCGCCTCCGCAGACCAGGCACTTGGTTGTGCACGAGTGTCCTTCCATTGGATTCTGCGTTCCGCAGAGTCTGCAGGCCTTGCTTCCCGGGTTGGGGCAGACGTCCATTCTGTGTCCTTGTTGACAGCAGATATAGCAAATCTGCCACGTCGGGCGGTATGGCTAGCACCACATCTCTCCTCCGTAGTATAGTACTTGTCTTAGTGTGGTGGGTCCGTCAAACGTGATGACGGCTGAACTTGACTTTCCAAGCATCCGGGAGCTGTGGATCTTGACTCCCTGCGTCCGCACCCTTAGGTTGGCTTTGAGTTCGGCAGATGATGTCCCCGGTTCTATACCGTGGATCACGCCTCTTTGAGTGCCTTCGGGGGCTGCTACGTAGGCGTTGACTTCATACGCTCTGTTGTCAAACGTAAGATGGGTAATACGTCTTACGTTCTGGGCCGTATCTTCATCGTCTCTGCTGACTATGATGATGTTCGAACCGTTTCGTAGTCTTATAATTATGTCTTCGCTCTTGCACTTTGCGACAACGGCTCGGGCGACTTGATGGGTTTGTAGCGATCGTATCACGAGGCCCCTCGAACTCAGGATCACCTTGAAGTCGTCTCTCGGGAGCGGCGGCAATCTTGGGCCTGGCCGGTGCGCCGCTTCCTACTTGTCTTGCTTCAGCGCAGCTGGCGTTCCAGCTGCCGTCGAGGCGCCCCCCGGCTTTTTCGCGCCTAATTCCGCTTGGGCGGGTGGCGGGAGATCTCTGGGGTTTTTCCGTTCCTTGCGGGGTTTCCTCTTGCGTTTCGATCTGGCTAGTTCCCAATTTTGGTCGTCTTCCTGCTCGATTTCGCTCTGCGAGCCCTGCCGGCCCAACATGGCGACCTCGTTTGCGCGAAAATCGCCGCGCTTCCAGCCTCAGTGCTGACGTGGCAATCTTCTATCTCCTGGATTTCCATGAAATCTTATGGTGATGCTTCTGATGCCCTCTCAGTGTTGGGTCGGTTGTCGAGGTAGAGGGCCGTATCCATCGCCGTCGTCGCTCGTGATGAGGCCGGAGAGTCCTCGAACGCCCGTTGTCGCGCTAGGCCTAACGAGGCTTAGCTCGCACCCCGCCGCTCGGCAAACGCAAAGTCCGGTAGAAAACCCAGAAATGGGCCCACCTCCTCGAATTTGCTGTCCAAGTGGTCCGCTTCTGTTCCTCTTCAAGCTCCAACAAGAATTTTGGAGATCCGTTGAGATGATCGGGCCTGGCTGGTCGAAATGCCTGCGAACTTCGGCCAGGCAACGGCGACACCACAAAACAAAGAAAACTCAACAAATTACCAGGCGCGCGAACAGCCCTCGCGGGCAGCGGACACCTGGTCTGTACCTAACTAAAAACATGCGGCTCTCAAGGTGCCACATGACGCGTGGCACTAAACACTGAAAACACATGTGCGCTAGTTTCAGTCGCGCCGCAGTTGAGGCATAGATCAGTCAGGACAATGCGTCAAGACGCGAACCGCTGGTGTGTTGGTTAGACACCCCCCCCCCCCAGCGGCACTGCCACTCAAAATCCTTGATTTCGGGAGCGAGTCGGCTCGTTCTCCACGAGCGCCATTTGTTGGGCGCTGTGTGCCTTTCTTCATACCGGCAGAGAAACATGCTGGCGACCATCTGGCTCACCTCAATCGGGGATATTTCACCGATGTCTTCATCTGGAAAGCTGTTGCTCAGCACCCGTTTGAAACCCACTACAGCCCAGAAGAACGGGAGGGGCCTTACGGCCGACGGTCTTCCGTGCCTGCCCGGTGCGAATACTCGACTGCCTGTGCTCAACCAACAGAGCATGAGCGATCGTCCCGGATATGGCTCATTACCTGAAAGAGCCAAAACTGCCCTCGCCATGAGCGTGCGGGCCACAGCGTGGACGTAGGGCAGCCCACGCTCTCCCCAGATAGTCGACAAGTGCAGGAGGTGTCGGGCAACTAGTGCCGTCCCTCCGCCCCACAAGAAGGTGCCTGCCAGAGACGCGAGGCGACCTGCCGCCTTTCGTCTTTATTATCGCGGCTTTTGCGATCAGCATCAGGCTGAATGATGCGGCGTCCAAAGAGACCCGTGCAGAGCGCGAGACGACTTCGTCCGGGGTGCGAACCTATGTTCGAACTTGACACCTAGAACCCGGATTGCATCGTCGAAGGGAACCGCTGCTGGTAATTGACCCTGGAAATTTGCACACCGCCACGCGTGGCTCTTGTCCGTCTTAAGCTGGGCTCCTCTCAAGGTCGGTACTCTGAGAAGACCCTTAGAAACGCGCGGAAACGTTTCTCATCCCAAAAGAGGTAGGTAGTAGAGGGAATTGATTGTCTTCCACACACATAGGTACTTGTATATGCACACACGCACTGTAGTACTTACATGGGAGGACAACGAAAGGTGCGATACTAGCAACAATCATATTATAATAGTTATTCCGTGTTTATCAACACCTACAGAACACAAGCGCAAAAGGAATTACGATGATTATTAAATCTTCCTCATGATTCGAGGTACGTAACAAAGGGGGGCGGAAGGCGTTAGTATGGCAAAGCTGGCATAAAAAGCCTGCCGTCCCGAACGACGAAGAAACGCGAGTGCCAGCGCTGCAGAAACCGCGCCTCTCCATCTCTGTCCAGTTGACCGGAGAGATACTTCCGCAATAGAAGACGCAGTCGCTGCAGTGCTAGGTACATGGCCCTGGCAACGCCTCTTCAACAGCACGAAATATACACAGGCGACTACTAGCCGCGCAAAACATCCGCGTGGTGGCCTGGCGCCAGGGTCACCGTGCACAGAGAACATCCTTCTCACCAAGCGCCACATGACCAGTGCGACTGGGCATTCAAAGAACGCGTGCCTCATGGTTCCCGTGCGGCCGCAGTTTGGGCATTGGTCATTTGGCACGACATGCCACATGGCGAGGCGTTCTCGCGTGAGTTACAGGTCCCATCGCCGGCGCCACTCGAAATCGCGGACCACAGATGGCACACGGTTCACCTCCCACCGACGCCACTTGTTGACGGCCGTGCGGAGCTGGTCGTCGCGGTTTACACACGAGGAGGCAATCATCTCGCTGACTTGCTTCGCGGGCACCTCAAAAATATTAAGGTAAGGCAGGTCGCTGTCAACCGCTGTCTTAAAGCCAGCTACCGTTTGGTAGAACCTGTGAGGCCTTTCAGCCTGTGGGCCCAGGTGGCGATTTGCAGTAAAGGCCCGGCGAGCTGGGCTCAGTCAGTACAATTACAGGGAGGGCCCCGGGTACAGCGGATCATTGAGCACCATGGCGACCAGTTTCGACGCGAGCACTCGGCCCACCTTGTTGACGCATGACAGCCTGATGCCTCCCCTTTCTTGCGGTGGGTGAAAGGTAGGTGAAGGAAACGGCGCGCGACAAGAGCTGTCCCGCCATCCCAGACAAACACCCCAGCCAGGGAGGCGAGGCGACCTGCCGTTCGACGCGGAATCACCGCAAGGCGCGAAAGTTAGAGCGCGTAGGCGTACGCCTTAGTCTTTACTACCTCGACTTTTGTCAGGGAGATAATTTATTGGGTACATGCATACATACAAAAACGCACATTACTCACAAAACAAAGCACTATACAAAACACTATAGGTTGCATATGCATAATAAACTAAATATAACATGATTCCCCAGAGAGGGGAAAACAGTATAAACGATGAGGGTTCTAAAAAAGGACGACCGGCATCTCAAGTCTGCTGCCTCGTACAACATAGAAGCGCGTGTGCCAGCGCCGCAGAAACCGCGTCTCGCCGTCAGTTTCTAACTGTCCAGACAGATACTTCCAGACGACGAGGGGCAGCCTGTGCAATGCTGGGTACATTGCTCGAGCGGGAGTTCGGCGCGCCTCAGCGAGGCATCTGGGGTGCGCCGGCGCCTGACGCTGGGGTTCATGCGGACGTTAAGCATCTCATATGCGAGCCGCCTCATTCTTCTCGCAACTACACATTCGAAAAACGAACATGCGCGAGGCTCTCGGTCATTGGGTACAACACCCCATCTGGAAAGGCGCTGTCTCGAGGGGAGGACACCCCAGCGCCTAAGCCGGTCAAAATCTTCCACACCATTTGGCAGCCGACAAACTGCCGACGCAACATATCTACACAGTAGAAGGATACCTTTCCATGATCCACTTAAGGCCACACGATGTATCCATATACCATCGTCAGAAACACGCGAAGAAGTGGGGAGCACTACAGTAGCAATTTTTATATCGAAATTAGAAATCCTGCATATTGTGGCATACGATCAACAGTTGCATTGCCTTTTGGAATTTCCCTACAGTTGTTATCGGTGTTAGCAGCTATAGAAAATGCTGACAACATTTCAGGACATTTAGGGGTAGGACGCGATAGCATTTCACACAAGCGGATGTTTGTTCACTTCTGACTTTTAAATTTTTATTATATTATACATTATTGTCCTAAATCTTGAGTGGAAAGAAGCCAACGATAAACTCGGATGCTGCCTATTGGATATTGATTGTCCCAGTGCTACACAGCGGAACGCGCTGCTTAAGCAATGCAACGCCGGGGACTCAAGCTCCTTTTTTTACGGGTATGATGTCACAGCGTTTCACGCATATCACCGACATATTTTTTACATTCTTATTTTGCAATTTTCTTGTCTTTATTTTTTATTTTAGTGCGTAGCACTACTAGCCGCAATCACGGATTCCGCCGGGGTCTATCCGAAGCCGCTCACTCTCTCTCTCTCTTCGTGAACTTGAAGCAGAGAAAGAGAAGGTTGGCCCCGCCGGGGGTGGCGCAGTGGTAAGACGCCCGACTACTGTGCCGCAGTACCTGGGTTTTCGATTCGATGGAAGCGAAACGAAGAGGCGTCCGTGTGCTGTGCGATGTCAGCGCACGTTAAAGATCCCCAGGTGGTCGAAATTACTCCGTAGTCCTTCACTACGGCTCCTCTTTCTCTTTCCACTTTCACTCCAACCTTCCTCCCTTCCCTTAAGGCGCGGTTGCGGTGTCCACAGAAAACAAGTGAGACAGTTACCGTGCCTTTCCCTTCCTATAAATAAATCAGTTTTTAATCTCCGCCTCCTCAGTGTTAGATCGCGGGATGTAGGCGTCGCGACTTTCCCTTCCTCCTCTCAAGTTCACGGAGAGATGGATGGACACAGAAAGAGTGAAGCTTCGACTACAGCTCTGCTGCTGCTCCACCTCCTCAATGCTGAAGCGCGTGCGTAGCAACCTTCTCTTACTGATTTACTGATTTATTTATAAGAAAGGAAAAGCGTGATAACTGTCTCACTTGTTTTCTGTGGACACCGCAACCGCGCCGTAAGGGAAGGGAGGAAGATGGGAGTGAAAGTAGAAAGAGAGAAAGAGGAGCCGTAGTGGAGAGCAACGGAGTAATTTCGACCACCTGGGGATCTTTTGCGTGCGCTGACATCGCACAGCACACGGACGCCTCTTCGTTTCGCCTCCATCGAAACGCAGCCGCCGAGGTCGGGTTCGAACCCGGTACTCCGGCACAGTAGTCGGGCGTCTTACCACTGCACCACCCTGGCGGGGCACTGAGGGGGGGCGGAGCGGCGGAGCGACAGCATGATGCACCCAGTTAGAGAGTAAGACAGTGAGAGAGGGGCGTGTCAGCTGCGGACGTGGCGGCCGTTCCAGGGCACCGGCAATATTCTAGTTCACTGTGGCAGAAGGGTCTCGGTTGCGGACGTGTTCCGGTTCGGCGCTAACTGCTCTGTCTCTCCGTTTTGAGGGGAAAGGTCGCGGAGGATATAAATCTCCGAAACGCGTCGAAACACGGGCTGTGGAGAATGTGCGGCAGAGGGAGCTGCTTTCAGTGCCTTCTAAGAAATAAATCATTAGAAATAAATGAGAGATCCGTTGGATAATTAGCACTAGGCGCCCACGGCAAAGCTACAAATGAGGCGCTACAGGGAGATATGGGCTGGGCATCTTTCGATGTACGGGAAGCTCAGAGTAAAATATTATATGAGGAACGCCTGAGGAAACTGGACAGTAACAGATAGGCAGCTAAAGTATTTAAATACCTTTACTTAAAAAGCGTTGACTCACAATGGAGTAAAAGAACTAGGAAACTAAGTAGTAAGTATGCTAGTCCCAATGACGGAGAAATAAAGAGCATTAAGCAACAGGTGAAAAACACAGAAGGTAAAAATTGGATAAATTTGATGGAAAAGAAACAGATTTTGGAATTATACCGAAAGTGGAAAATTCAGATCAGGAAGGAAGATTTCTTTGATAACGCAAGAGGCAGTGGCCAAACTTTATATGTCCGCAATGCAAGGTATGAAAAGGAAATAACAAGAATAAGATTGGGATGGAGCGCATTTGGTCAGCATTCGCAGATTATGACTAGCAGCTTACCGGTATCGCTCAAGAGGAAAGTATATAACAGTTCCATCTTAGCTGTACTCACCTATGGGGCTGTAACGTGAAAGCTAACCAAGAGTTCTACTTAGGTTGAGGACAAGACAGAGGGCTAATACACGAAAAATGGTAGAGGTAACGTTAAGAGGTATGAAGCGTGCAGAGTGGGTCAGAGAAATAACTCAAGTTACCGATATTCTAGTAGAAATTAAGAAGAAAAAATTGACATGGGCAGGACATGTAGTGCAAAGAGAGGATAAGCGATGGTCGCTTAGGGTAACAAACTGGATTCAAAGGGAAGGAAAGCGTAGCAGGGGGCGGCAGAAAGTTAGGTGGGCGGATGAGGTTAAGAAGTTCGCAGGGGTCAAGTGGATGCAGCTAGCAAAGAACCGGGTTAAGTGGAGAAATATGGGAGAGGCCTTCGCCCTGCAGAGGGTATAGTCAGGCTGCTTCGGCCGCTGCTGCTGATGATGATGCAAGGTATACATACATTCTCTGAGATTAGTGTTTTTCATCAGTCACCTGCAAAACAAAAAAGGCTGAACCTATTTTAACCTAACACAGATAGAGACCAGAAAACCGCATACTGTGCCGGAGTACCCGGGATCGAATCCCGGCCTCGGCGGCTGCGTTTCGATGGAGGCGAAACGAAGTGGCGTCCGTGTGCTGTGCGATGTCAGCGCACGTTAAAGATCCCCAGGTGGTCGAAATTACTCCGTAGCCCTCCACTACGCCCCCCCCCCCCCCCTTTCTCTCTATCCACTTTCACTCCCACCTTCATCCCTTCCCTTACGGCGCGGTTCAGGTGTCCACAGAGCAAGTGTGACAGATACTGCGCCTTTCCCTTCCTATGAACCAACCAACCAACCAACCATCTTCCTCAACTCAACTCAAGCGCGGCAAGAAATAAAAAAAAATGGATGGCGATTAAACTTGGCTATGCCTGAATATGCATAGCGGAAGCCACCCAATTGATTGTTGACAATTTGACTCGATCATTCTAGTCGCCGATAACCTGGCTGCAAACTGTACGGTGTCAATAGCGTCTCTGTGAGTATTCTAGGTGTCCGGAATATTTTTCTGAATCAGCCTTTTTCTCTTCTGGTCCCCCTTCTCTGCTCTCGTCTTTTTCCTCTCCCCTTCTGCACCTTTATTCTTCTTGGCGTCTTCCGAATTTTCTTGCTTTATTTGACAAGCTACCGATTCTTCTTCCACTTCTCTGTTCCCACCAGCTGCCTCCTCCCCCGAAGCGTTGGCTTACAAACAACTTAAAGCAGAGATCGAGAAACTAAAGTCAGAAAATAGGAAATTAAAAGAGCAATTAGGCGTCGCAGCCAACCCGAAGAACACATTACCTCCATTGACACAACAGGCATGTCCGATGGAGGAGGACAAGGAAGAGGTACACCCTCCGTACCCACAGGAGCTAAATACTAGCACTATCGACAGGCAAACTGCACTAGAGACGCCACAGCAGGCGCCAATGCCGCAGGTACCACAACCGCAGGCAGCAGCACCGCAGGCACCCATGCCGCAATTTATTGAGAACACCGAAACACAGGACCGCATTACCCGCTTGGAAAACACAGTCCAAGATCTCATGGCCAATAAATTACAAATTATGATCGAGACGACAATCAAAAGCATGTTAGAATCAGTCATCAAGCCCATGATGGAAAAACTTGAACCAGTTCTAATCAGGATGCAAGCGCAGGAGATTAGAATTGACCGAAAAATTCAGGAATATTCGGATGTTTCTCACAACAAGGGCACAAAACTACAGGCCAAAATGGGAAATCGTCGCCTAGTCATCCCTGAACTTGATAAAGAACCTGAAGATCCACCACAGGATCCGACACACATTTCTAATCCTCAACATGGCGCCACAACCAAGACCTAAACTCACCATCCTACAATGGAACTGCAGGGGACTAAAGCGCAAGAGGGAAACATTACAACAATACATAGACTCTTATTCTCATGCGCCGCAAATAATAGCCCTGCAAGAAGTAAATATGGAGGCTAAGATCAGAGGATACTCAACACATCAAACAAACCCCTCGACATGTATTTTGGTCCACAAATCATGCACAGCAACCACTGTAGACCTTGACCTACACAGCGACATTGAATATACCTTCATAAAGTTGCTACCACAACACCGTAACAGCAAGGGCACCTATATACTCAATATATATAGTCGCCCCAAACAGCGCCGCGCAGCCTTTGACGCTATCTTTATCAAAGCACTAAGAGAAGCTCACACAGCTCCCCTAGCTATAGTCGGCGACTTTAACGCTTCTAGCCCATTATGGGGATATCCAAAGGAAGACACTAAAGGCAGGAAACTAGCTTCCGCCATCGCTGACATGGCACTCACCTTACTTACTGACCCGCAGCATCCGACTCGAGTCGGTACCAGCATAACTCGGGATACCTCCCCCGACCTGACGCTCGTCCGCAACGCCCGCAACTATGAGTGGCTCAATACGGGAGAGACCTTAGGCAGCGATCACTACATGCTGCAGACCATCTTTGAAAGCAACAAGCACAGCAAACCTCGTGGGCAAGCCAGAATGACAGACTGGGAGAAATTCAGGAAGGATACTAAACTAGTTACATCGGAACAAATAACTAGTTACGAAGAGTGGGCGGCATCTATTCTCGACCTTAAAGAAAACCTCACAAAAACCCTTGCCACCACGGAGGACCACCCAGCTGTTGACAACCATCTTCTACACCTTTGGGAAGCTAGGCGTAGTCTCATAAAACGGTGGAAGAAACAAAGGCACAATCGAAAACTCAGAATTCGAATAGCGAAGCTAACTACTCAAGCAGACCAATACGCATGGGACCTCGCTCGCACCAATTGGCTAAAAAGGTGCGAATCCCTCAAAGGTCGCCTAGACAGCAAGACTACGTGGAACCTTCTCCGATGCCTAATTGATCCACCAAAATCGAAGAGTGAACAACGTAGAAATTTGCATCGAGCCTTACACAACTTTCAAGGCACGGATGATGAACTCATGGATGAACTCACGCGTCGCTATATCTGCACTTCGAGAGACGCAGAACCCTCAAATCCAGAATACCGGGGGGAACCGAACGAAGACCTAGATAAAGACTTCACTTTAGAAGAAATCATAGCAGCACTAGCAGATATGCGCCGAGGTACAGCCCCGGGACAAGACAAAATTACGGTCGGACTTCTAACCAACCTCGGCACGGAGGCACTGCAGCAACTTACGGATTACGTTAACGAATGCTGGCGCATCGGCACCATTCCACAGGCATGGAAAACAGCCAATGTACACTTTATCCCCAAACCCGGCAAGAAAATCAGCATTGAAAACCTACGCCCCATATCCCTCACGTCGTGCGCAGGCAAACTCATGGAAAAGGCAGTCCACGCACGTCTCTCCAACTATCTAGAGAACAACGAGCTACTGCCACACACGATGTTTGGATTCAGAGCACATCTGTCCACCCATGATGTGCTTCTGCAACTCAAACGCGAAGTCATTGATCCAGCACGCAGAAACAGTGACCGAGCACTTCTATCCCTCGACCTCAAAGGAGCGTTTGACAATGTCAAACATTCCACAATCCTCCAAAATCTCCAGACCACCAACTGTGGCCAGCGAGTCTACTCATACATCTATGATTTCCTTAAAGACAGAACAGTCAACATCAGCATCGGCACTAAACAAACAACGCAAGTGAAGATGGGCACGAGAGGCACTCCGCAAGGGGCAGTATTATCCCCACTTCTGTTCAATATTGCACTCCGCAATCTTCCACCTCTTCTAAATCAGATACAGGGCATACGACACGCCCTGTACGCTGACGATATAACCATCTGGACAACTAGGGGTAGTATGGGAATGATGGAAGAACAACTACAAACAGCGGCAACAACAGTTCAGAATTATGCACGAGCGTGTGGACTAACCTGCTCTCCCGAAAAATGTGAACTCCTAGTCTTCCGCCAGCACAAAAATCAGGCCACGATCGACATCCACGTTGACAACTCACCCATAAAGGAAGTTCAGACCGTTAAGATACTGGGTCTATGCATCAATAACAAGGGCAACAACCACCTCGCCATCCAGAAACTCCGCCTCGTGAGCGAGCAAGTCGGCAGGATGATCGCCAGAATAACGACGCGGAAATCAGGGATGCGCGAAGAAGATACTCTCCGACTGGTGCAGGCCTTCGTCGTGAGCCGCATCGTCTATGCGGCACCCTACCTTCGTCTCAAGAAGTTTGACATCAAGAACCTCGACGTCATAATCAGAACAGCCTACAAGAAGGCCCTGGGCCTCCCTCTTACGACATCGACGGACCGGCTTTTACGACTGGGCGTCCACAACACGGTAGACGAGCTGATTGAGGCACACCTCACGGCGCAGGTGGTACGACTCTCCACGACTCTGACTGGCCGACAAGTCTTGAACGATTTGAACATCAATTGCCCCGAACAGCTAGACCCTAAAAGCGACATCCCAGCCTCATGGAGAGGACAATTCAAGGGAACTCCATTACCGAGGAATATGCACCCCGACTTTCACCAGCCAAGAAGACAAGCACGAGCGGAAGCTATAAAAAGGCACTACGGCGGGCGCGAGGGCGTGTTCTATGTCGATGCTGCGGGTCCTGAACAGGGAATGGCGGCCGTTGCGGTAGTACACCAAGATAAAACAGTGGATGGACTAATATTACACAGCCATGACACACTGGCTGCGGAGGAAGTGGCAATTGCCCTAGCTGCGACACACACTACCTCAGAATACATTCTTACAGATTCACAGACAGCATATCGCAATTACCTCAGGGGCAGGATTGCACCGCTAGCAGCTAAAATCCTGCAAGATAGTTACACCCGTGGCTACCAACCCATGGATAAACACTTAGTATGGGTACCAGGTCACCAGGGCATCCCAGGGAACGAGAGCGCACACGCCTCAGCCCGAGCATTTCTCCCCCGGGCACCCAATACGGATCTCGTGGAACCTCCTATCCCATTGCTAACTTACACCGAAATACTTCAGCACTTAAGATTATCTCGCCGGGTCTACCCTCCACCGGCAAAGACACTAGACAAAGGGGAGGAGATACACCTCCGCAAGCTACAGACCAACACTTTTAACAATCCACGCAGACTACACGCAATAGATCCAGAGTCATTTGACTCACAATGCAAATTCTGCGGGGAGAAGGCGGACCTATACCATATGGTGTGGGCATGCCAGCGAAATCAGACTGTCACTATTAATAACCAGCCAACGCAGGAGGGGTGGGAGGCAGCTCTGACCAGCTCGGACGCAAGGGTTCAAAAAGAACTCATCGGAAGAGCGCGGACAGCAGCCTACGCCAATGGGGTTCCGGACTGAGGACTCCAACCGCCGCTACAACCTCCTAATCATTTTCATTAAAATATTTTTACCACCACCACATCTTCATGGCTTCCGTCACTCGGAGCAACTAGTTGTTATGGTTACGGCGCATGTGCGGTATTGACTAGCAAAGCTTACACGAAATGCACCGCTAACCAGCCTAGTGTAACGTTCGCTAAAAAATAATGAAAACGTCACGACTGCTGTCACTGTGGCCAATTCTGCCTGCAGTATTTGGTTCCAGATGGCCTATCTTATGTAAACGGCAAGGAGCAGCTGAGAGCAGGCAGTGACGGTTTATTCTTTGGCAAAAGCAATTTTGAAATTTTTTAATCATGAGGTGTATGAAGATACAGATTTTAAATTTGACTTTCTCCTAACAAACAAGCCCCTAGAAATGTACCGAAATTTCATATGACCCTAATTATCTTGGCAGGATGCCTTTGACATATCTTTAAATGAAAAGAAAAATCAAGTTTGAAAACAAGATACTTGAAAGAAATGAGAAAACAATCTAGAAGACTGTTAAGGTTGGATGACTCCCCAAAACCTTCATTAAATAAAATTCCTGGCTAAGAGCTTGATGCCTTTTACTCACAACTAGTGTGGTGTTTCCTCTTAATGACTCATTGTGAGTGTTTGCTGTGAATATGCCATCTATTTTGTCTCGTCGATCTTTCGTGGTCTTTTTGAATTGAGTTTCGGGATGTTGCTTTCTCAATACAGGACTCTGCCATGAGTTGCGCAGTTTTCTCGTAGTAGCGTTCGTACTTTCAGTGTAACGGAGATGAGGATAATGAAGTTTTAGTGTTGGTGCCTGTCAAAATGTGTATCGTTCTGCTATGTTCTTGCTCATGAAAATGTCCGAATGTCCTCGCCCGCGGTATAATTGCATAGAAGGCTGTACTAGCTACTTCGAAGCGTTGGCTGTGCACAAACTCCAACAAAATCTGCTCTCAGCGAAAATTTAACACACTACCGTCTGATGACGGCGCCATTTTACCGGTGGGATCCACTAATATGAAGGCTAGCACACTGGTTTTTAGCTGAAACTGATGCTTGCAATGTTCAGGCCAGTATTCTGATTGATACAATTTTTGCTTTAAACTTTCAGGATTACCCCGATGTTTTGAAAGCTTTCTATCTGTGCTCATTTAGCACAGTTAGCCACGTCTGGTCCTGGATATAGTAATGTATTACTGTGAAACACCCCTTTAAAGGTAAAACTGTTCTCGTATCTTACGTAAATAAAATTTCGAATTCCCTATGATCGCGATGTGCCCTATACGGTTGATGACTGGGCACGTTGGTATGGGTTCATACTTAACCAGCCAAAAGACGATACACAGCAAAGAGGAGGACAGGACAAGGTCCACCCTTGTCCTGTCCTCCTCTTTGCTGTGTATCGTCTTTTGGCTGGTTAGGTGTGCCCTATATATTCTCTTCTCAACTGCGAGAAAATTTAAAATTCCAAAGAATGCTGCGTGATATTTCAATCTCACCCCTACATATGCTCAGCTGCATACATATCGCTGTGTGTCTTCCGGACGTTTTGTCATTTATTCTCATGGAATACTTTTCCTGTTCAAGAAATACACCGTGGCATGATGAAATGTATACATTGCAATCTTAGGGGACGTAGTCTTCACTAACATTTAGACATTTGTCATAGCATGAAGTGAGTTTGAAGAACCGACTCTGATAAAAGTCGGTGGCCTGGGATACACCAATGGCACATAGAGAATGGCGCACAGAAGATAAGATTCATCAGTTCCGATAGGAGAGACTGGATTGCTCGGCCTCCAGCCCAGACCTTCTCCATCAGACTTTCACCTGTTTCCATCATTGAAGGCAGTACTCTCTAAAGGCCAATTCAAGAGCAGTGCTGAGGATGAGCAGATTGTGCGACAGTTGCTTGTGCTGTAGGGGACCAACTTTCACCAGAATGAATTCTAAAAACTCAGTACACATTATGACAAATGTATGAATATCGATGGCGACTGTGTCGATTAATAGCACAATGTATACTTTATTGATGCTATGGTTTAATTCATGACAACAAAGTATCTGTGTGAAACTAGATGACAAAATTACTTTCGGGACCATCCCTCGTACAAGAGTACGTCGTAAAGTCGTGTATATATTAGTAACTGTGGACAATTTGAGGGGTTGTAATAGGGGGAGGGGATAAATACGTTTTCCCCGCTTAGTCGCGGATAACAGTCAAAACCGCCGACCCCACCCAGTGATCCCATGCGCTACCGAGCGCACGCTGACCACTGCGGGCCGTGCTCTTGGGAACAAAGGAACAACACGTGCTGACAACAAACAGGCATTTATTGCTGCAATAATAACAACGCCAGCTAGCAATAATACACGCTAATGTGTGCATATCGTTTGACTCACCAGCAGGGCTACGGGCGAATGTTCGCCTACGCTAGGGCAAGGGATAAACGCCAAAGCCGGACAAGGCGGGCAAGCGGGATAAGTCCCGCGAGGCTTCACCTCGCCGGTGACTGCGGAGTGCCACGAGGAGACGTCCACTTGCGTCCAGTTCCCGATGCCGAAGCGGAATTGGCTTTGTCCGCGTGCGCGCTGCAAAAGATCAGGGGTGGCGCTTGTGCTGCCGCGACGCTGGCGCCATCTCTCGATAGTTAATGCTAACCACCAATGTTGGCGCAATTCCACGATAGCTAGAGCAACAACCGCGTGGGAAAGCTGACTTCAAAGGGGACGATGGGAGATCGTTCCCCACAAATTTAAGAGTAAGAAACTATTCCAGTATGTACTGTTCCTTTCAAAACGAACGCCTTAAACTCCTGCGCTGTAGTGCAAATGGCGACTTGTTTATACGGAAGCCGAGGATACACATAAAACAGAGGAGAAAATACTGACGGTTGGCGAGTACTGGGAGAACGCACTTGGGCAACCGCCAATAACTGTACAGGCACCAGCGACCGGCATTGCGATCTAGCCGCGGCCCTATCGGAGTTTCTCAGATTTGATTCATTCGGCTAGTGTGGCCCGTGTCTAAATAACTGGCCGTCGTTTTAATGTATTACCCATTTTTATGACTTGTTGCTAGTCTATGATATTTCACTAATACACAGATTTGAACTGGTAATGTTTGGCAATCGTAGTCTATACCAGCTGCCTACAGGACTTGGAAAAAGCCTGGATGGCTAACCACATCGAATGTATTTTCCTGATCAAAGGGGCATAAAATACTCAGAAGGTTTCTGTGTTGAGCCCACAAAAAAGTCGTCTCTGTGGGCGAAACAATGGAGTTGAGTGGAGCGATCCGGAACAAGTACCTGATAAGGACATATAATATCTGGAAGGATAGAAGATAACCGTGAGGACAAGCACTTGGCAATAAACTTGTAGTCAACGTTCAGGAGAGTGATGGGACGCCAGGCTCGCAGGTCGGGGTGCGTATCATATTTCCCTTACAAAGGAGAGTGATTATCATTTTTCTTTCAGTACCCGAAATCATCTCCTCACCGAGGAGCCTATTCGCAATGGCGGTGAAAGGCTTTCTGAGCTGCCCCCAGAACTTCACATTAAACTAAGCAGTTAGGCCGCCCGACCCCGGGCTACAATTTCTACGGAAGGACGTAAGCGCTGTTTCGAGTTGAATCTCATCTAAAGGAGCGTTTAAGTGAACTAGATGGAGGGAGTTTCGAAAGCATAAGTAGTTGTGCTTGGAACTGGAGCCTGATAGAGAGCGAAATATAACATCCATGCTGCTTTAGGAACAGTGTCCGGCGTGTTTGAAAAGGAACCCGTAACTGGGTCTACCAATTGAGTGAGAGAAGTCGCTGTGCGCGCTAAACGGCGTTACAGTGCTCTAGATTATGCCCATATAGCAATAGAAAGTGCCCATATTCTAGAGCACTATAGCGGCGCCGGGGGATCTGGCTGCTGCACCAATGTTAGTTTTGTCACTGCCCCCGCGCACCATAACCATAAGGCCGTCGAAGCGACATTAGAGTAATTTCCAGAGCCGGATGCGTTGTGAGGCAAGTGCTTCGCGGAACCCCTGGCAGCAGAAACAGGCTCAGAAAGCAGGATGATGACATCAGAGATTATGATTGTCTCTGCCGCTCCTCACGTGCAAGCTTCATTGCTACCGCCATGAAACAGTCACGCGCTACAGCTGTACTTGAGAGAACGTCTAAGAATACCGGAGATTTCGATACTAGAAGCCACGAATTTTGGCGCCAACTTCCCTTCCTACGAGAGACTAGAATCCCAACAGTGAAGCAAAGGATGACACACACTTGTGATCACGCCAAGTCATTCTTGTTTGTCCCTAGCGGAGATCTCTCCAGGCATCAACTAGTTCTAGCTTTTCCACCAGCTTCCTAAGTGCCCGCGCTTCCTACTTATTCCGCTAGATAGGCGGAGTGTGACGAGAAGAGAGGTGATCTGCTCCGTCGATGACGCAGTTGAAGTCGCCAACCAGAACTACCTTGGTTAGACCTACTAACAGAGAATCCACGCGCTTGAAGAATCCACCCTGGTCCCGACCATTGTTCGGAGTGTAGATGTTAACTGCACGAATGACAGAATCAAGATCCTTCGACAGGACGCAGCCCCCAGCATCCCTGAGGTGACGGACAACCGTACCGCGAAGCGCGAAATAAAAATATTGCTAACCCCGCAGGAGCCCGATGCACCATAGCCTCTTAGGGCCTGCTACCATATGGCCTGGCGAAGCTCTGGATCTGGCCAAGATGATGGAGGTAGGTCTCTTGGAAGACCAAAATATCTACTTTAGACCGAGCACGCTAAACGAGCTGAGCTTACCTGGGGTGACGACACGTGCCACGACAGTTAAAAGTAATTAGTGTAAGCGGCGCCATTATAAAGGAAGATACTACTTGAAAAAAAAAAACAATGAAGAAAGCCCCGCGTAAGGCGGAACGATCGGAGCAAAGAGAACCGGAAAAAGGAATGCCTTACTAGGAACCTGATTCCGGCCAACCTCGCGATCGGGGCACCCCTCTTTAGTAGAAGAGTCGGAAGTGAACGATGAAGATGGGGACGGAGGGCAACTGGAATGCTGAGAGCATTCGCAGTCAACCGTATCACAGTACAAACAAGCCGACCGTGTGGGCGAAGAGGATGGTGAGGCAGTGGGGAGCTCTTCCTGATCGGCCTCAGCCCTGTCCCTTGGACAACAACCAGAGAGGTAGCTCAGCGGAAAAAGGACGCCCAGCTCACCCGAAATATTGAAATTCCCACTTTTTGAAACAAAACGGCTCCGATTGAGCACCAAAACATTATTGGTACAATGCCGCGGAAATCGAAACCACATAAAACTCCGCCTCCACCTTACAGAGACACTAAAGGCAAGTAGTTGCCTGGGTGTAAAAGGGCGATTGAGAGCTTGACCGTGTAACGCAATGAGAATACGTACTGTAGACAAAGAAATGGAGTAGAGTACTCAGAAAAAACGAAGTCTAGCTTCGAGTCATAGGCATGTCCTGTTCAGTGCCACTTGGGTCCCCCTGACTTGCAAGGCCGAGGCTATGATCCACAGGTCGGGAATGCCAAGGGCTCTAGTGTCCCTAGGCAGTTTCACCACTGGCCTTTTGACCTTGTTCGGAGCTCCACTCTGCAAGAAACAGAAAAGGGTTCTCTCAGACAGAGGTTTGTCCGTACTGACAGAGGTGTTACGCCGGTGACATAGGTCAGGAGTGAGTAGAGGAGGGACCGCGTGATAGTGCCCCGAGCCGCGAGCGGACATAAAAGCTTTGTGTACACTTTTGCCCTTGGTTCTATTTTTTTTCTTGGGCAAAGAACCGATTCCTTCCTGAAAGGCCTTCTGCATTGAACTAAAAACCAAGGAGGGGGACTTCAGCTTTCGCGGGAAGACCGTGAGCAGGCTGAGGACTGGATGGTGCACAATCAAAATAGATTGTGGCCCTCTACGACCCAATGAGTTTCACTCCACTCGCCTTACAGCACAGCTCCATGACATCAAAAACGGAGAAGACATAATCATCATCCGGGACGACAATGGTTAGGTCGTGTGTGCAGGCAAAAAGGGGAGCTGGCGGAGAATCCGGTGGCAAAAGAAAACGAGCTGTTCGACTGTCCTAAGACAGCTTTTATAAGAGAGGTTGAAACGTGAGCGCGTAAACCGCAGGCTATTGGGGACATCCCTGACGGAACTCCACGGCCTTCGTCGAAAGCCCATGAGATAACACCTAACACAGTGACTGATGAAACTGGCCTGGAATATAGTACTCTGATCATGCGCTGGAAATCAGTCTATACCAGCTTCCTCCAGCACTTCGAACAAGTATGGATGGCTAAATACATCGAATGTCTTTTCCTGATCAAAGGAACATAGAATACCCTAAAGATTTCTCTGTTGAACCCAAAGAAGGAGGTCCCTGTTGGCGAAACCGTGGAGTTGAGAGGAGCGATCCGGAAAAGCCTGATGCGAACCTATAACATCTGGAAGAAAAGAGTTAACCGGGTGGACAAGCACTTGGCTATGAGCGTGTAGTCGACACTAAGGAACGTAATGGGACTCCAGGAGACGCAGGTCAGTGCGTCTCAAATCATATTTACATAGGAGAATGGTCAGCCATTTCCTATGAGTATCTGAAAGCATCCCCTTACCCTGGAGCCTATTCACAAGAGCATTTAAAGAATTCGCGAGATGCCCCAGTACGTGATTTAAAATTAGGTAATTACGCCGTCCGATCCCGGGCTACGATTTCTATGAAAGGAGTTAAGTGGCGCTGTGAACTCAATCTCTTCCAAAGGAGCCTTCGATAAGCGAACTGGGTTGGAGGGAGTTTGGAAGGATAAAGTAGCTGCGCTTGGAACTGGAGCCCGATATAGAGCGGAATAGAACTGCCGTGTTGCTTCAAGAACAGCATCCGGCGTGCTTGCGATGGAACCCTTAACTGAGTCTATACATTCTGTGAAGGAGGTCTTCGTTCGCGTCAAGTGGCGTCGGCGGCGGTGCCTGCTGCACCAATGTTGTCTCTTCCACCGCTCAGCCCTTGCCATATCCATAAGGATGTCCCAACGACTTTGATGTTAATGCCGGATCTGGATGAGCTGCCAGACAAGTCTTCCCTTATTACCTCGCGCCGCCCCGGCCAGCAGAAAGAGTCTTCTAGAGCAGAAGGATGACATCAGGGATGGTGGTAATCTCCTGTCACTCCTCATGTGCCCGCTTAATTTCCACCGCCATGAAACAGTCACGCGATAAAGCCTCATTATTGTGTCCCATCTAGCATGGTCTAAAGCCGAGTTCGACTTGAGAGAACGTCTACGAAGGCGGAAGAAAGGAAGGAAAAACTTTATTTAGCCCTATATTACTTGGCGGTTTTTGGCACGTCTTCAGAGATGTCTGCTTGTTGAATCCACAAAAGTCTTCTCCGTCAATCTAGTCCACTTCTGCCCAATGATCGGTTGCCCTCAGCCCAGGGCTCCGCTGGCTACTGCCGCCCGTTGGGCTCGCTGTACCAGACCTTGCTGTCTTCGCAGCGATCGCTGGACAGCAGAGACGCCCATTGCTACGCACTCGGGGTTCGAATTTTGTGTACCACATCTATGTTTTGACAGGCCCATGTGATTGATTAGTGTTGGTTTTTCATCGCACCACGGACATCTCTCCGCATATATGGTAGGGTGCATTTTGTTTAGCATGCGGAAATTTTTTTCACGACTTCCTACTCATCTAAAAGCCACGAACGGAGGTGCCGAGTCCCCTACCCACGAGAGACCAGACTCCTATCAGTGAAGCGAAGGATGACACACACCTGGGAGCACTCAACGTGGAGGGGACAGACCACATGGCGTACATGCAGAAGTCAGTGTCGGAGAGACGTAGAAACGATCTAGGTTGTTCTGAAGGCGCCTGCAAGCCCAAGTCATTCCTTTCTGTCCTGAGCGTGCACCCTCCAGGCATAAACTAGATCTAGCTTCTCCGCCAGCACCCTAAGCACCCGCGCTCACGGTCTATCGCCGTCTTTATACGGAGTGCCACAAGAAGAGAGGCGATGCGCCCTGTCGATAACACAGTTGAAGTCACCAACCGGAACTACCTTGGATGGACCTACTAACTGAGGACCAAGGCGCCTAAACAATGCACCCTGAGAACAACCATTGTTCGGAGTGTAGACGGTAACTATACAAATGCCGGTGTCATCAATCCACAGAGAGGACGCGGCCCTCATTACCCCTGAAGTGTCGCTAAACCGAGCCGCGGAATCGTGACATAAAAACAATGCCAACCCCACGGAACCTCGTCGCGCCACAAGAAGAGAGGCGATGCGCCCTGTCGATAACACAGTTGAAGTCACCAACCGGAACTACCTTGGATGGACCTACTAACTGAGGACCAAGGCGCCTAAACAATGCACCCTGAGAACAACCATTGTTCGGAGTGTAGACGGTAACTATACAAATGCCGGTGTCATCAATCCACAGAGAGGACGCGGCCCTCATTACCCCTGAAGTGTCGCTAAACCGAGCCGCGGAATCGTGACATAAAAACAATGCCAACCCCACGGAACCTCGTCGCGCCTTAGCTCCAGTAGGACCTGTTACAAAATGTCCTCCGCTATATTATCCCTAACTAACCTCTCTTTAACCCCTTAATGATTGATAAATATTTCAACCTCTACCATCGGCACAAACATTCAGTATTTTTATCATGAAGATCAATCACAGCAAATCCCCAATATCAACTAAGTGGTGCGTACATTAACCGAACATGTTCATTACTTGTATGGAGTGCAAAAAACGCCTGACGCTTCTGTAGCGTGGCATTTTGCCGGCTGGTTGGTTGGTTTTTGTGGTTTAACATCCAAAAGCGACTCAGTGTATGAGAGACGCCGTAGTGGAGGGCTCCGGCAATTTCGACCTCCAGGGGTTTTTTAACGTGCACTGACATCGCACAGCACATGGGCGACTGGCTTTTTGCCACCATTGAAAAGCGGCCGCCGACGCCGGGATGCGATCCAAGTCCTTGGGAACAGTAATCGAGCGCCGTAACCACTGCGCCATCACGGCGGGGCCATTTTGCCGGCATTCGAGCCGTTTGCTTCAACGACACCCTACTTCCTTACGGGCCCGATTCTTCTGAAGCCCACACCGTACCAGAGAAGCCTCTATATACACTGAGAAGTGCAGGAAGCTCGCCCGTTCGCGCATTTCTTCCGACCTGGGCCGACAGAAAAATCGTTTTGATGCCGCTCACACCGCCAAAAGTGTTCTTTCGCAAGCCTAACGTATGCTTAGTCTGCCTTGGACATCACCTGGGATCTTCTCCCAGCTACTGTCGAAATACAATACCAAGGACCCTACCGTGTTCTTGGCACTCCTTACGTTTCAGCTACATTATTGAACCCGTCACACCTTCTCCAGACCTCCTACGACGTGGACGTGAGACCATCCATGTCTCTCGGTTAAAACCCTACTACGAGTCAGCTGTATTGTTGCCCGCTTGAGTCGTCTGGTTGGCTCCCCATTCTCCTGGGGGTGATTATAAACAAAATGGCCAGGCATCAGCGCGCCGGCACGAGATGCGAGCACCAGCTGTTTGAGCCGGGATCGGCGATCGCCTACCTTTACCTAGCCCTAGCAAGTGAGTACGCCATACAATAAAGCTCGTCATAATGGGATTCATTTGAAAGGTTAGTAATGAGGAGTATTCACGTCATCCGCATAATTCATGAAAAATCGACCAGCCTGTGCAGATTGTGACATGGAGGAAATAAAAACGAAAGAGGTACTGCATTGAAGTGGACGCGTGCTCGCCTCGCAGTGTGAAGAACCATGTTGGACTCCGCGGATATCCGGACATTTATTGATTGTGGAATTGTATTTTTCGTGTTACAATCACAAAGCCAATACCGGCTTTTCTCCGGCCTTGAGGTTATCGTGTTAAATTGTACACACTGAATTTGGAAAGTGCCAGCTGGCTCAGTTCACCTGCAGTGTGGAACATGGTTCCATCAGCATATGCTGTGATCCGCACTATGCCGCTTCCTGGCATTGGTAGACTTTAAATACGCGATGGTGATAAACCGCCAAAAAGAAAAGGTTCTACTGCCAGGACAAATACACTGAATATACTGATCAGACTTGAAAAGAGGATGGGTTACCAGTCAAGAGACAATGGGCTGCAATGTACCGCCATACACCAAGAGAACTTTAGTATAACTCCAAAACAAAATACATACTGATATACACATAGTCCAAAGGTGTCTTAAATATTGTAATATAGGGTGCATGTTTGCCCTGCCCAACGATGATTACTTTAGCGCTAAGTTCAGAAGTGCAAAACATGGATGTGTTAAAACGTTCAACATCCCTAAAACATGAATTTAAAAAAGGGGGGGATGTTCGCACTTCTGACATGTCAGCGCGCCATTATATCAAACAGAAGACGGCACTTGATAAATACAATGCCGGCATTCTCAGTCCTTCTTCATACAATACAAATGGAAGACTATTGATTACCAATCACGTAGAACATACATATGGTGAAAAATACACTCTATTTATATTCTAAACCAGCAGCAGGTTTCGCCTGCGCTTCTATGCTACTTGCATAAAAGCAGGATAACCAAAAAAAATGCAACATACATTTTTCCAATGAAACAAAATCCTAAAGAACCATCTCACTGCACTAGTGGGACACGTATGTGACAGAACACAGGTTACAACCCTCACAATAGCCCCGGGGTGAATGAGGGGAGGCGCAGGGGAGGATGCCTGTATCGAACCATTAGCATCTGCAGCCTGCCCACACTTAAAACGAAATACCTTGTGTGCCTGCGGCGCAAAATACATCTTCTAACGGCACGGACATTTGGAGCCGAAGTGTTTTCTGAATGGCCATTCATGTTATGCCAGCAAACACGCCTATACATTCACAGAAGCACTACTTCTGTTTCCAGGGCTAACCTAATCGTCTCTTGAAAAAGCAAATAGCTAACGACTGAGTCGTTTCTTCTTCTGGGACCACAGAGAGATATTATTATTTGCAGTCTCTTATGCAGGTGAGGTGATGGAGTGCAGGTGTTTTAACAAAATATAACAGCGAACTTAATATTTCAACTGAAGATCATAAAATAATAATTGTTTAAAATTAAGTAAAAGGCGCAGTATATGTCATACTTGCTTCTATGGACACTGATTTAAAACTGATTTATTTATAGGAAGGGAAAGGCGCGGTAACTGTCTCATTTGTTTTCTGCGGACACCGCAACCGCGCCGTAAGGGAAGGGAGGAAGATGGGAGTGATAGTGGAAAGAGAGAAAGAGGAGCCGTAGTGGATGGCTACGGAGTAATTTCGACCACCTGGGGATATTTACCGTGCGCTGACATCGCACAGCACACGGACGCCTCTTCGTTTCGCCTCCATCGAAACGCAGCCGCCGAGGTCGGGTTCGAACCCTGGTACTTTGGCACAGTAGTCGTGCGTCTTACCACTGCACCACCCTGAACCACGCCGTAGGGAACGGGAGGAAGGTGGGAGTGAAGTGGATAGAGAGAAAGGGGGGCCGTAGTGCTCCGGAGTACCTTCGACCACCTGGGAAATTTAACGTGCACAGACATCGCACAGCACACGGACGCCTCTTCGTTTCGCCTCCATCGAAACAGCCGCCACGGTCGGGTTCGAATCCGGTTACTCCGGCCCAGTAGTCGGGCGTCTTTCCACTGCACCACCCCGGCTTTTTTTTCTTAATTGCATGAAGTGGTACAAATACCTCAGTAAAAGATCGTGGTTGCCATGCCCCTTGGCTGGCAACCGTGTCTAATGGACTTTCATTACCACAAGTTCACCGATCAGACTCAAGACCTCCTCCGCAGCGTCTTGCTGCTTCAAAATTTCTTTTAGTTTATACACTTGTTCAACAAAACAATCACATACAGATCGTGCATCGACATCACAGTGTATATAAGCCATCCTACTCCTGCAAATACTGTGAAGGCCCAACAGCATGATGAGGTAAACTGAAAATCATCGTAAAAGTTAAGTACCGAATTCCACGTGGCATCAATGGCAGGTCTTTTTTAAGTGTCCTATGTAGCACATCACAGTAAAACACCGCATCCCAACTATCCAGGAACACGTGCTCAACTGTTTCAGGTTTCCAACTTAGTAGACACTTTGAGCCCCAAGTTACAAAAAGGCCCTTTTCTTCCATCCATGTTTTGACTGGGAGGGTTCCTGTATGCAATTTAAAAAAGAATGTTTTTGCGACCGGTGCAACAGTCATGTTTTTACCTCGCTTGAGCACGTCTTTCCCTGGGCCTTCACAGTATAAGGTTCTGTACAATGGAGCTGGGAACAATTGTGAAACAAGGATCTTATTTCACTGCAGCACCACGGCGGGGCGAAGAATAGATGAAATTGTTTTTTAAATTGGTTTTGCAGAGAAGGAAACGCGTCTTTTAAATTGGTTTTACAGAGAAGGAAAGGTGCAGTTTCTCTCACAAAGTTTCTCTGGGCACCAGAACCGCACTGTAAGAAAATGGTGGAAGATCGGAGGGTGGTGGTAACAACTTTTATTGCCACAAAATGAAAAGAATTATTTCGGGCTGGGGCGAGTCTAGGGTGGCATCCAGTCGGGAGCGTCCTCTTGAGCTCGCGTGACGAGGGCCAGTTGTGTAGTTTTTCTTGGGCTGGCCAACAGGTTGTCCCATTCCTCAACTGAGGGAGCTGGCAAGAGTGTCTTTGGAGGGGGATTGCTGGCGCGATCCCACAGTATATAGTCTTGAGTGGCCTGCGTCCCGTCACCGCAGTGCCGGCATGCAGGGTTGAATTCTCCGTTCGTAATTAACGATTATCGGTAGGGGCTAAGAATGGCCTATGTTTGTAGGCGTCTGAGTGTCGTGGCTTGCGCCCGGTCGAGGTCGGGGGTGAGGGGCGGGGTACGTGCATCTTAGCTCGCGATAAAAGTTTAAGATCGGAGTAAAAGTGAAAATAGGAAGAGCGGCCTGATGGAAGGCTCGGGAGTAATTTTGACCTCCTGGCGATGCACTTGCACTGACATCTCATAGCACACGGACACCTCTCCATTTATCCTCCATCGAAACTCGGCCGGTGACAGTCGGGATCGAACCCAGGCAATCTGCAACTGTATACTCTCTGCATCACGGGTCCATCATGGCGGGAAGGATACAATTCACCCTTTTCCAAATTGATCTTCCACCCGAGATAACGCTAACAAGAAAAGAGGAGTTTATCAGAAAATTGCAGACAGCGGTTTTGAAGCGAATGCTTCACTATGTTAGGTAGAGCCTCTTTTCGCGTGGCTCCAAATTTGACCTTCTAATGCCTTGATTTCAAGTGACATTTAAGCTGGCGGTGAGTCTGAGTCCGAAAGAGGAAGGAGACAAGGATTTTGTCTCGCCAAACCTAAGGCAACATAAAATTTTGATAGCAAGGACAAGCGAAAGCTGAAGATTGAAATATCTGCACCTGAAGAAACTGAAGGTCAACGGGAGGACACGTAGGTATGGCGTATCCCGCAACACCGAATTAATGCGGCAAAGGAGTCATACGATGTCCCGTTATTCTACACGAAAGAAGATATGATGATACGACTGAAGACATAAGACAATCCGGAAATCTACGGAGTCAGATGACTAGGGAAAGATTCCAAGGTTGTGATGATAATGTTCGCTCAGGAAGAGGTTCTGAGATTGATCATTTTCGGGAGAGTTCAAGTAAAATGCTGGCTGCACAGGAAAAAGTACGTGGTATGTTGCGCATGCGGAAGAATGGGACACAGAGTGGATCTACGCCCGGATGCGAAGAACATGAAATGCAGGTGATGCTGATAGGAAAACCCACCGGATGACCACAGGTATGAACCAGCATGCCAGATGTGCAGCAAGGGTCAGATCCCTGGAGACAGCATATGCAAAGCTGTCTACTGTACGTCACACATCGTCAAGATGAGGCGCTGGGAGAAAACCTTGGAGATGGAAGAACGATGGAGACAAGAACAAGGAAGGAGCCAAGAGCCGATCCAAAAAACGGATCCGAATACAGACGCAGAGAGGATTCTTCCCCAATATTTAGGGAAAGAAGTGGAGGACACACTTCTAGAGGAACCGAAAAGGGAGGAGATCGAGCGAGAGGCAGAAGCAAGTCAAGAGACAAGTGTCAACCTAGGGGGACAAGTAGCTCCAGTTGCCGAAAACAAACCGAAGAAAAGATGCTGTACGGAGCCAAGCCCAAGCAAACCATCGACCCACAAGGAAAAGAGAAGACGCCTGGAGAGAAAAACATGAGCTTCGCAGATGCGTAGCAAACAGGTAAAGAGAATAGTCAGGATGAGAAAGTAGGTTAATATGCAAATCTTGGAAACGCAAACCATAATACAAAAGGAAAACGAAACCATACGTAGACTTGAAAAATAGCCGAATCCCACGAAGGCACAAACACAGATGCAGCAACTCACAGCTGTAGCAGAAAAAGCAGCTGGAAACGAAGTGGGAGTAATAGCCATAAAGACATGATACCTATACAACCACCGCCGGCAAAACGCAAAAACAATGGCACTGGGTTTTCGAAAGACCTTAAAACTAGGCTTACAAGTTTGAAAATGCCTTCACAAAGCAAGTGAGTGTGATGACAAACTTCATAGATTTTATGAAACAAATGGATGCACAAATAAATGCACACATTCAGAAGCTAAATGAAGGGATGCAAAAACAGGCAGAGAATGTAAGCCTGATACAGGTGGAGTTGGCAGCCAACAAAGGGTGCGAGCAAATGGCTGAAGAAGCGATACTTCAGCTCCGAGATGGACAGAACGAATAATATTAACAATTAAATCTAGCAGTGGAATTGCTGAGGTTTGAGGAGAAAGAGGCTAATGCTACAGCAGCATCCTTAACAGTTAGAAAATAAGCCTCTCGCAATAGCGCTGCAGGAAACAGGTGTTACTGCGAAATTGGAAGGATACGAAGCTTTCCATAGCAACAAAGGAGACAAGACGAGGGCGACAACGCTAGTAAACAGACATGTGGCAGCTCTCCAGAGTGAGATACGATCCGTGGACATATACACGTGTTAGTGGAGGTGTTAGCAAGAAGCATCACAGAGTAGTAAATTTTCATACTCAGTCTACAGCTCGAAAAACAGGAAAAGACCAGATTCCGAAGATTAATACAAAAGGCTAAAACATATGCGGAGGGAAATAGCTGCTTATTGTAAGTGACTTCAATGTACAACATCAAGCATGGGGTTACAGTAGACAATGCTCCAAAGGCAGGCAACTATGGGAAGATATTCAGTAGCAATGCTTTACATTGAATAAAAACCCAGACAGCCCTACGAGGATAGGAAGTAGTGTCAGCAAAGACACGTCTGCGGGCGTCGAACTTTCAAAGAACATAGAAGGTGTAGAGTGCCACAACGTGGAATTTAATCTAGGCAGTGACCATTATATTTATACGGGTATTGCGCCAAACGTCCAGGCAACGCCTTGAGCCTAAAGGACTGCCGAAGTCTGAGAGCGGTCCGAGGAGTGGTCTGAGCGTGGTTCCAGGCAACCAACTTCGTCGTCTACGAAAACTAGCAACCATTTCATCGTCTACGCCAACTACCCACTGATTTTCTCCGATTCGTCGTCGACTATAGTTCGTATCAATATCATGGTATATATGATAGAAGGAGGGCCGAAAGCGCGAAAAATGAAGAAAAGCAACATCACTGAGAGGGACAAGTTTAGGAACTCGAGTAGCGCCGAGAAAAATCCACCCATAAACAGCTTTGAGGAGTGGTGTAAGAGAATTGAACGAGACGTCCAAAAGCGCTCCAAAATTGTTCAGGGGGAGGATCCTCCAAAGGTGAAAGGCACCCAGCTATTGCACATGTGGCAAGTCAAGCAGCCTAAAAAAAACACCAAAGGAGGAGGAGGAGGAAAAACTTTATTTAGTCCTATATTATTTGGCGGTTTTTGGACGTCTTCAGAGATGTCTGCTTGTTGTATCCACAAGAGTCTTCTCCGTCGACTTCGTCCACTTTTTACAATGGTCGGTTGCCCTCAGTCCAGGGCTCCGCTGGCTGCTGCCGCCCGTTGGGCTCGCTGTACCAGACCTTTCTGGTCTTCGCAGCGGTCGCAGGACAGCAGAGTCTCCCATTGCTCCGCACTCGGGTTTCGAATTTTGGGGACCACATCTATGTTTTGACATGCCCATGTGATGTGATACAGTGTTGGTTTTTCATAGCACCACGGACATCTGTCAGCGTATAAGGTAGGGTGCATTTTGTTTAGTATGTGTAGGTTTCGGTATGAACCCGTCTGTAATTGTCTCCATATGACAGTTTCCTCTCTGGTGAGAGAACTGTGCGGTGGGGGATATCGCATTCTTCTTCCTCTATAGTTTTCTAGTATGGCCGAGTATGCCTTGGGTGCTGGCAAAAGTTCCGCGGACCCGTCGGATGCTCGGAAAGTAGTGTATGCTCGAGCTATCCTGTCAGCCTCTTGGTTCCCTGCCACCCCCATGTGCCCCGGTACCCATATAATTTTGTGTCTGGTCTTGTTTTCTTCGTGGTTTTTAAATCTGTCGCTCGCTTCGAGGAGTATACGAAGCGCGTGACGACCAATCCTACCATTCATGAAATTTCGACAGGCTGTTTGAGAGTCCGTGAGTATCGTTAGCGACCGCCCAGCTCTATAGCCCTCCGCCACCGCTAGAGAAATGGCTACTTCCTCGGCCTCTGCAGCTGTGCAGTGTCGGATAGAGGCGCTGGTCACTTCGCGTAGAGACGAATTGACCACCGTGGCCACTGCAATTTTGTTCTGTCCTCCTCTCGAGGACGCGTCTGCATACACAGTCGTGTCTTCAGGAGCGTATGTTTTTTGAATAAAATTGGCCCTTGCTTCTCTTCTACCTTGGTGGAGGTTAGGGTCCATGTTTCTCGGGATTGGAGCTACCTTGAGGGACTTGCGAAGTTCGTCGGGGATCGTTACCGTCCTCGCTATTTCTCGCATCTGCTCACAGTATCCGAGTCTCTGTAAAAGCGCTCTTCCAGTCGTTGTCTGCAGCAGCCTGAGTTTTTGCGACTCAAGCTGCGCCTCGCGTAGTTCTTCGAATGTGTTTTGCAATCCAAGCGCCATGAGCTTTTCTGTAGACGTGTTGCGCGGTAATCGGAGCGCCGTCTTATACGCTTTGCGTAGCAGGGCATCAGCTTGTTGTATTTCACTCTTGTTGAGGCACTGGTAGGGCAAGCTGTACATAATTCGGCTCACTACCAGGTTTCTAACTAGTTTTAGTGTGTCCTCTTCGCGCATGTCATGCCGCCGTGATGCGGGTTCTCTGTTCTGTTTTTGTTTCTTTGGTGTTTTTTCGTCTTACACTTTTTGCGCATTTAACGCGAGACAAATGCACAAAAAGTGTAAGATGAAAAAACACCAAAGAAACAAAAACAGAACAGATGTCTTAGAAGGAGGACAGCGAAGCTAAACAAATAGAAAAGCATGCGAGCACGCGGCCATGCGAGCACGCGGCCATGCGAGCAAAACTGGGGCGACAAATGCAATCAAATGGAAAAGAAAATGTGTATGCCTAAGACATGAAACATATTACAATGCCTGCTAGATCCAGAGAAAAATGGGTCTAGAGGTTCGGGCAGAGATTGTGCGGCTGAAAACTAAATCCGCGCCGGGCCCGGACGGGGTTACAAATAAAATGCTCAGAAATTAGATGATGACTTGATTAGATACCTAACAGAGAACTATTCAAGATGTTTGGGACAGAGGGCAGCTTCCAGAGCAGTGGAAGACGGCAAATATTATTAAACCAAAACTAGGCAAGCCGCCGCAGCTAGAAACTCTTACAATGATTGTTTGATTAAAACTTTAATTTCCACCAATTTACGAGGCCCCCTACTCCCCGCACCTGGCACGCAGGCCTGAGTAACGTGGCTGGAACCTCTACGACTAAGGACTGGCAAATATACATTGGTTATGCGCGGCCTCAGCCGCCAGGTGGACGGCTTTTTGCTGGTCAGCGGTGACGTCGCTTCGCAGCAGGGTTACCCAGGCTTGTCTACTTTTAATGTTGTCCCTTGCGCCCGGAGACATAGGGCATTCCCAAAGTATATGGTCAAGGGTCCCCCTCGCTTCGTAGGCTTTACATTTATAATTTCTTCTCTCATCTATATGGGTGTGAAACAACCAGACAGGGTTCGGAATATTTCTGGCTTGTAATCGCCGCCTGGCTATGGCCTCTTTATTATTTAAGCTAGGATCCGGTGGCGGCATCAGACGTCTTCCTAATTTATAGCCTTTGATTATTTCATTATATGTTTGCAAACGTTCGTCCATCGCCTGGCTGTCGGGTGGCTCCGCGTTTGTCCGGAAGTAGAGATCTCGGGCTAAATCATGGGCCGCCTCGTTGCCGGGGATCTGTTAAAATTCGGGCGGCTTCTTGCGAGATCCTGCCTTTTCCGATATTCCAGAGAGCAGTTTTACTGTCGCTAAAGATCAATCTAGCCTTCGTTCCAACCGATTTCCCTCACGTCATTCGTAGGGAGCACGTCATCCAAACGAGGTTAGCGGCCTTTATGGAGCAGAACAAACTGTGGCCGCAAGAGATTGTCGGGTTTAGACCACACTTGTGCACACAGGACGTGATGCTGCAACTGCAACATGTCATAGTGGACTCACACACTAAAGGCGCGAAGGTAATCTTAGGGCTAGACCTCACGAAGGCGTTTGACAACGCCAAATATGACGCAATCCTCAATGGGCATAAAGAGTTTGGGGCAGGGAAGAAAACACACATACATCAAGCCCTTTCTGTCAGGCAGGACTTTCTGTCAGGAATCGCCTATTATAGATCTGGGCAGCAGAGGTATGCTGCAGGGCTCGGTGTTATCCCCTTTCCTCTCTAACGCTTAGACCATGACACTGTAAATATCTAGCCTGCTTTTCTCAAATTCATTCTTTCTGCACGCAGCAGAGATATTGGCAGGTTGTGATGGTCGTTTACTCGTGGAGTAGAATGGATGACGAAAACGCATCTAGCTTTAATACTAATATAGCTTTATACTATTTTCCTATACTATTTAAATCATCCTTCGTCCTATAGTGGAAATCGAATATTCCTTACTTAAACATGTTTCAGGTCGAATAGTATACTTTGATGAGATAATCATCACAGGTGGAACCTATTCGTCTCGTTTGATTAGCTCCCACAATATTAAGACAGCCATTTCCGCAACATTACAAAAGGATTACAAAATTTATGGATAACATCCAAACGACGAAATCACAGTGAGAAGATTATTATAACCCCAAAACAGGGAATGTCTGCGAATAAACACATTGTCCAACAGTATATTAGACAATGCAATACAAGCTTCAAGTCTTTCCTGTACGCCAATTACTACAGCAGGGTCAAGTTGAGAAGTACGACCAATGTAGTTTCAACCCCAAAACATCCCTAAACATGAAGGGGAAAATAAGAGAAGATATTAGCCCTTGACACATGTTGGCTCGTCATTATAACAAACAGCACACGACACTTGGCAATAAGTATTACTACAGTGCCATTATGACCAGTCCCCTCGGATGAGCAACAAGAAAGGTGCCCGTCAGCGCTGCAAGAGCAGCGCCTCGTCATCGGTTCCAGATGCCGGATAGGTACTTTAGTGGAAATTTAGTGGAAAGAGCTGGAGGTGGAAATTCCGCAGTGCTGGATATATTTTGCGTACAGGGTGCCTCCGTGCTTCCACCAGGCAGCAGCGATGCCACCAAACATGGCACAACACTTAATCAGGCGCGAAAACACTGCGTGCGGGCGACGGACGCCTGGCCATTATTGTACAGAAAATACACTTCTTACGAGGTGCCACATGAATGAACGAATGAATGAAAGAATGAATACTTTATTGGTTCTTTAAGAAGTAGTAGCGGTAGAGGACGGAGTCTTCGTCTTGAAGCCTGTGTCCTCCTTGGCCGTGGGTAGGCCCCTAGTCCAGGGCTCCACTGAGTCGGGCCATCTCGCTTGCGTGTGCTATGTGTGCCCTTTGGGCCTCTAGCTCGCAGCTGGTGAGCCGGCTCTCCCATTGCTCCGCACTTGGTGTTTTGTGTTTGTGAAATGTTTGATTCCTTCCGCAGTCCCATGTGACATGATATAGGGTTGGTTTTGCTCCGCACCGCGGATAGTTGGCGCTATACTGTGTCGGGAACATCTTATTTAATACGTATAAATTTGGGAAGGAGCCTGTTTGCAGTCTTTGCCATCCTTTGGCTTCCTTCTTAGATAAATGTTTATGTGGTGGGGGGTACTGGAATCTTAGCCCCTTATATAGGTTTAGTAATTCCGAATAGCTGTCCCCGAAGTTAATCTGGGGTTAGGGTTAGTGACGTTACTGCTCGGCTAGTCATTCCTTGAGCTAGGTTGTCTGCCCCTTCGTTGCCCCCGATCCCTGCCTGACTCGGTATCCAGATTATGTTGTGTATTGGTCGTTCCTCAGAGAGCGGACCTCCATTGAGGATCTTGAGTGCCGTACTGTTAATTCTGCCTCTAATATTGTTCCGGCACGCCTCTTGTGAATCCGTAAGGATGATAAGGGATCTCCCATCCCGTATCCTTCTTTCGCTGCAAGAGCGACAGCAATCTTATCTGCCTCTGTTATGTTAGATACTTCGGCTCTGAGGCTTGTGATGTGTTCTCCGTGGTGGTTTACGACTACTGCTACTGGGCTATTTTTGTGTGTTTGGGGGTACAGGGAGGCATCAGTGTAGACTGTATTGTCCCGATGTCCCATGGTCCTCTCATAATGTTCTGCCCTAGCCTGTCTCCTGTGAGCATGCAGGTTTGGATCCATGTTTCGGGGGATGGGTTGTATGCGTATTGTCTTTCTTAGCGGGTCTGGTATTTCGACCCTGCTGTTTTGTGGCTTATCTATTTCCCGACCTAGCCTTGGCAGGAGCGCCATTCCAGTCGTTGTGTTGCTAAGCCTTCGTATTTACGCCTTGAGCTGGTATTCTCCTAGTTCTTCGAAAGTGTTGCTGATACCGAGTTGCATGAGCTTGTCGTTGGATGTATTTCTTGGGAGATGAAGTGCTGTTTTGTATGCTTTCCGGAGTATTGCCTTCGCTTGCTCCCTTTCTGCTTTGGTAGTCACATGGTACGGCAATGAATATGCTACCCGGCTGACCACTAGGCTGATGACTAGACATAGTGTGTCCGCCTCCTTCATTGCATAACTCTTGTGCGCTACTCTGCTGATCATCCGGCGTACTTGCCCTGCCGCTTTGCTTAGCAGGCTGGGTGTGTGACTGCTTTTCCGGCTTGCTTGTAGCCACATGCCGAGGATTCTGATCATCTTTTGTTCCGGGATGTTCTGGCCCTCTAGTTTTACATCGAGTGGTGCGTCCGTACGGTGCCTACCCACCCTGAGGAGCTCAGATTTTTCGGTGGAGCATCTGAGTCCTCCTTGTTGTGTGTATCTTTCAATGCAGGTGGCAGCCTTTTGTAGCGCCTCCTGCTTCTCCCCTAGTGAGCCTTCAGTGGTGCAAATGATGATGTCGTCCGCGTAGATTGTATGTCGATTCCCCTGAACTTGGCTGAGTTACTTGGCGAGGTTGATCATCGCTATGTTAAAGAGTATTGGCAAGATTACTGAGCCCTGCAGAGTGCCCTTGCATGGCGTCTGAAAGATGTCACTCAGCAGGTCTCCTAGGTCCACTGTCGCTGTTCTGTCCGTGAGGAAGCTTCTAACGTAGTCCTGGATCTTCTTTCTGCAGTTGGTGGTGCTGAGTCCCTCCATGATGGCGGCGTGGGATACGTTGTCAAAAGCCCTTTAATGTCGATGGCCATAACCATGTTCTCCCCGTTCCTTGGCATTGTTTCTAGTACCTCGTCTTTTAGTTGTAGCAATATGTCTTGAGTTGATAAGTTTGGCCTGAATCCGAACATGGTGTTGGGGTACCCCTCTCCGCCTTCTAGATGCGCTTGAATTCGTCAGGTAACTATCCTCTGGTACAGTTTGCCTAGGCATGATGTTAGCGAGATCGGTCTGAGGTTTTCAATTTGGAGTTTCTTGCCGGGCTTGGGGATCATAGCGACTACGGCGTGTTTCCACTCCGCTGGGACTGTCCCTTCTTCCCATTGTTTGTTTAGGTATAGGGTGAGGTGGTTGATTGCTTCGTCGCTTAGGTTTCGGATTAACGAATTTTGGATCTTGTCCGCCCCTGCTGCCGTATTTTTCGTTGTTGCTCTTATGGCTTCGACGACCTCTTCTTTTGTGATGGGTCTGTCCTTGGTTGGGTTTTCTTCGCCCTGGTAGTGGCCTTGGTAGCCCTCTGCCTGGTATTTCCCGTAGCATTTCTCTCGTACAGCCTGAAGTAGCTGTTCTTCTGCACCTTCGTACTGATGAATTAGACTTTGGACGGATTTGTTGCTTTCCGCCTTGCTTTTGCTCGGATCCATGAGTTTTCTGAGTATCTGCCACGTTCTAGCCGTGCCGAGGGCGCCATTCAGCGAGGTACTAAACTGCTGCCACCCCTGTCTTGCCAACTGCATTGCATATTCCTCTGCTTGCTTGGTGATTTCGGCAATCTGCTTCTTTAGCTTTCTCTTTAGCTTTCTATTTAGCTTTCGGCGCTTCCATCGCTTGGTCAGGCCTCGTCTTGCCTCCCAGAGCCTTAAAAGTCGCTTGTCCACTTTTGGTGCTTGCTCTGTTCGAGTCACGTCTTTAGTGTAGAGGTCCTTGATTTATCTAAGCTGTTGGCTCCAGTCTTCTACTGAAGTTATGTCGTCCTTTAGTTGTTTGCCGTGGGTGCGGAAGGCATTCCAGTCAGTTAGGTTTACCTTGCCGATCTTCCTTTTGAAGCTTTCTGCCTCTATGGTGACACTGATGATATAGTGGTCGCTGCCGAGATTTTCTTGCAGGTTCTCCCACTCGACTTGCCTAACGCCCATGACAAAGGCCAGGTCGGGACATATGCCCGCGCTTACACTATTACCCTGTCTTGTGGGCTGGCTTTCATCTGTGAGTAGCTCGCAGCCTATGTTCTCCTCTGCTTTGCAGATGCCGCACCCCTTTTTATCTTCTATCTTTCTGCCCCATTGTGGGCTTTTTGCATTGAAATCCCCTGCTATTATTAGGGTGTTCTGCCCTGCAATCTTCTTCGCTTCCGCAAAAAGCTTAATGAAATCTCCTTTGTTTTTGGGCGCGCTGTACAGATTTACTATGAAAGTACTTTTAGCTTTTCTTTTCCTCTTGGGAATCAATACGGTTACTATGTGTTCTAGCTGTGTGTCTTCAAACTCCTTGTGAGCTATGGTTGTGATTTTGTTGCTAATGATAGTTGGTGGTCTCCCGTTCTCCTGATATGAGTATCCTCTTAGAGTTGGGGTACAATTTGTCTCTTGTAGAAGTATTAGGTCTGGTGGATTTCCTCTGCTGTTAATGAGTTGCTGTTGGAGCCCTTGCTTACGCCTGTAGCCCCTACAGTTCCACTGCCATATCTGTAGTTGTTGTTGTCCTGCCATGTTGTATTGGTACTGTCGTTTGTTCCCTGGGATTCTGATACAAATCTGCACTCATTGTAGAGACGGTCCCAAGGAACAGTAGAACAGTACATGGTACATTGATGTCGGTGCGCGGCAAAGATAGCAGATGCTGTTAGGCGTGATGCTTTGTGAAGCCAGGCGCTGACGCGTAGGCAAAACGATCAATTCCTCCTCCACTCAAGCTCGCTCACAAAGAGAAATTTATTTAACACTAAACAGAAACCTATATACAAGTTACATGGTTACATACATTTCCCCATATTCTCAATTACAAATCGCAGGCGCAGCCTGCACTCCCTGTTTCACAATTGGAGCGGCGTCTCCTCCTCAGCGACACTAAAACACCGGTAAAAAGGAGAGGGTAGAAAGACTGCGGGGTGTAACGGGGGGAGTTTACTTGGAACGCGACACACAAACATGGGATTTGACACGCATGCCTTCACACTCGAGTCTAATACCTCAGTGCCAGCATAGCTAAACCTTCTGGCCGAACATCAAAGAAACGTGTATGCGAGTGCTGCAGAAACCAAGCCTCCCCCCCCTCCTGCTTCTAGAGAGTCGGTCAGGTATGTCCAGAGCACGAGGCGGAGCCTCTGCAGCGCTGGATATATAGCACGCGCGGTTGCCTGCGAACTTCGGCCAGGCAACGGCGACACCACAAAACAAAGAAAACTCAACAAATTACTAGGCGCGCGAACAGCCCTCGTGGGCAGCGGACACCTGGTCTGTACCTAACTGAAAATATGCGGCTCTCAAGGTGCCACATGACGCGTGGCACTAAACACTGAAAGAACACATGTGCGCTAGTTTCGGTCGCGCCGCAGTTGGGGCATAGATCATTCGGGACAATGCCCCAAGACGCGAACCGCTGGTGTGTTGGTTAGACCCCCTCCCCCAGTGGCACTGCCACTTAAAATCCTTGATTTCGGGAGCGAGCGCCATTTGTTGGGCGCTGTGTGCCTTTCTTCATACCGGCAGAGATACATGCTGGCGACCATCTGGCTCACCTCTATCGGGGATACTTCACCGATGCCTACATCTGGAAAGCTTTTGCTCAGCCCCCGTTTGAAACCCACTACAGCCCGATAGAACGGGAGGAGTCTTTCGGCCTGCGGTCCTCCGTGCCTGCCCGGCGCGAATGCTCGACTGCCTGTGCTCAACGAACAGAGCATGAGCGATCGTCCCGGATATGGCGCATTATCTGAAAGTGCCAAAACATCCCCCACCATGAGCGTGCGGGCCACAGCGCGGAGGCAGGGCAGCCCACGCCCTCCCCAGCTAGTCGACAAGTGCAGGAGATGTTGGGCAACTAGTGCCGTCCCTCCGTCCCACAAGAAGGTGCCTGCCAGAGACGCGAGGCGACCTGCCGTCTTTCGTCTTTATTATCGCGGCTTTTGTGATCAGCGTCAGGCTGAACGATGCGGCGTCCAAAGATACCCGTGCAGCGCGCGAGACGACTTCGTCCGGGGTGCGAACAGAACCTACGTTCGAACGTGACACCGACACCTAGAACCCGGACTGCATCGTCGAAGGGAGCCGCCGCTGGTAATTGACCCTGGAAATTTGCACACCGCCACGCGTGGCTCTTGTCCGTTTTAAGCTGGGCTCCTGACAAGGTCGGTACTCTGAGAAGACCCTTAGAAACGCGCGGAAACGTTTCTCATCCCAAAAGAGGTAGGTAGTAGAGGGAATTCATTGTCTTCCACACACATAGGTACTTGTATATGCACACACGCACTGTAGTACATACATGGGAGGACAAGAAAAGGTGCGATACTAGCAACAAACACATTATAATAGTTATTTTGTGTTCATCAACACCTACAGACCACAAGCTGAAAAGGAATTACAATGATCATTAAATCTTCCTCATGATTCGAGGTACGTAGCAAAGGGCGTTAGTATGGCAAAGCTGGCATAAAACGCCTGTCGTCCCGAATGACGAACAAACGGGTGTGCCAGCGATGCAGAAACCGCGCCTCAACATCTCTGTCCAGTTGACCAGAGAGATACTTCCGCAATCGGAGACGCAGTCGCTGCAGCGCTAGGTACATGGTCCTGGCAACGCCTCTTCCACAGCACGAAATATACACAGGCGACTACTAGCCGCGCAAAACATCCGCGTGGTGTCCTGGGGCCAGGGCCACCGTGGACAGAGAACATCCGCTCACCAAGCGCCACATGACCAGCGCGACTGGGCATTCAAATAACGCGTGCCTCATGGTTTCCGTGCGGCCGCAGTTTGGGCATTGGTCATTCGGCACATGCCACATGGCGAGGCGTTCTCGCGTGGGTAACACGTCCCATCGCCGGCGCAACTCGAACTCGCGGACCTCGGATAGCACACTGTTCACCGCTCACCGACGCCACTTGTTGACGGCCGTGCGGATCTAGTCGTCGCGGTTTAGACGCGAGGTGGCGACCATCTCGCTGACTTGCTTTGCGGGCACCTCAAAAATATTAAGGTCAGGCAGGTCGCTGTCGTGTCTTAAAGCCAGCTACCGTTTGGTAGAACCTGTGAGGCCTTTCAGCCTGTGGGCCCAGGTACCGGTCTGCAGTAAAGGCACGGCGAGCTGTGCTCAGCCAGTACGATAACAGGGAGGGCCCCGGGTACAGCGGATCATTGAGCACCGTGGCGACCAGTTTCGACGCGAGCACTCGGCCCACCGCGCTGAGGCATGGCAGCCCGATGCCTCCCCTTTCTTGCGGTAGGTCAAAGGTAGGCGATGCAAAACGGCGCGCGACAAGAGCTGTCCCGCCATCTCAGACAAACACCCCAGCCATGGAGGCGAGGCGACCTGCCGTTGGATGCGGAATCACCGCAACGCGCGAAACGTAGAGCGCGTAGGCTTACGCCATAGTCTTTACTACCTCGACTTTTGTCAGGGAGATAAAGAGAATTTATTGGGTACATGCATACATACATACATACAAAAACGCACATTACTCACAGACCAAAGCACTATACAAAACTCTATATGTTGAACATGCATAATAAACTAAATATAACATGTTTCCCCAGAGAGGGGAAAACAGTATAAACGATGAGGGTTCTAATAAAGGACGAGAGGCATCTCAAGTCTGCTGCCTCGTACAACATAGAAGCGCGTGTGCTAGCGCCGCAGAAACCGCGTCTCGTCGTCAGTTTCTAACTGTCGAGACAGATACTTCCAGACGACGAGGGGCAGCCTCTGCAATGCTGGGTACATTGCTCGAGCGGAAGTTCAGCGCGCCTCAGCGAGGCACCTGGGACGCCACAGCACAAACAGAACTGCACTGAACACAAGGTGTTCAAAAGGGGTGCGCCGGCGCCTGACGTTGGGGTTCATGCGGACGTTAAACATCCCATATGTGAGCCGCCACATTCTTCTCGCAACTACACATTCGAAAAAAGAACATGCGCGAGGCTCTCGGGAGCAGCACAGTTGACACACTGGTCATTGGGTACAACGCCCCATCTGGCAAGGCGCTGTCTCGAGGGGAGGACACCCCAGCGCCTAAGCCGGTCAAAAATGTCTCACTCTATTTGGCAGTCGACAAGCTGCCAACGCAACTTATTGGTAGAAGATGAAACCTTTCTATGATCTGCCCTGGCCACACGATGTATCCATATACCATCGTCAGAAACACGCGAAGAAGTGGGGAGCACAACAGTAGCAATTTTTATATCGAAATTAGAAATCCTGCATATTGTGGCATGTGATCAACAGTAGCATTGCCTTTTAGTATTTCCCTAGAGTTGTTATCGGTGTTAGCAGCTAGAGAAAATGCTGAAAATATTTCAGGACATTTAGGGGTAGGACGCGATAGCATTTCACGAAAGCGGATGTTTGTTCACTTCTAACTTTGAAATTTTTATTATATTATATATTATTATCCTAAATGTTGAGTGGAAAGAAGGCAACGATAAGCTCGAATGCTGCCTATTGAATAATGATTGTCCTAGTGCTACACAGCGGAACGCGCTGCTTGAGCAATCCAACGCCGGGGACTCAAGCTCCTTTCTTTACGGGTATGATGCCATAGCGTTTCACGCATATCACCGATATTTTTTTTCACATTCTTATTTTGCAATTTTTTTGTCTTTATTGTTTATTTTCGTGGTAAGCACTACTAGCGGCAATCACGGATTTCGCCGGGGTCTATCCGAAGCCGCTCCCTCTCTCTCTCTCTTCGTGAACTTGAAGCAGAGAAAGAGAAGGTGGCTACGCACGCGTCTCAGCATTCAGGAGGTGCAGCAGCCGCGGAGTTGTAGTAGAAGCTTCTCTCTTTTACTGTCCATCCATCTCTCCGTGAACTTGAGAGCAGGAATGGAAAGTCGCGACGCCTACATCCTGCGATCTAACACTGAGGGGGCCGAGCGACAGCATGATGCACCCAGTTAGTAAGACCGTGAGAGAGGGTCGCGTGAACTGCGGACGTGGCGGCCGTTCCAGGGCACCGGCAATATTCTAGTTCACTGTTGCAGAAGTGTCTCAGTCGCGCACGTGTTCCGGTTCGGCGCTAACTACTCTGTCTCTTCGTTTTGAGGGGAAAGGGCGCGGAGGACATAAATCTCCGAAACGCGTCGAAACACGGGCTGTGGAGAACACGCGGCAGAGGGAGCTGCTTTCGGTGCCTTCTTAGAAATATATCATTAGAAATAAATCAGAGATCCGTTGGACAATTAGCACTAGATGCCCACGGCAAAACTACAAATGAGGCGGTACAGGGAGATATGGGCTGGGCATCTTTCGAAGTACGGGAAGCTCAGAGTAAAATATTATATGAGGAACGCCTGAGGAAACTGGACAGTAACAGATGGGCAGCTAAAGTATTTAAATACCTTTACTTAAAAAGCGTTGACTCAGAATGGAGTAAAAGAACTTGGAAACTAACTAGTAAGTATGCTAGTCACAAAGACGGAAAAATATAGAGCATTAAGCAACAGGTGAAAATCACAGAAGGTAAAAATTGCATAAATTCGATGGAAAAGAAACAGATTTTGGAATTATACCGAAAGGGGAAAATGCAGATCAGGAAGGAAGATTTTTTTGATAACGCAAGAGGCAGTGCCCAACCTTTATAAGTCCACAATGCAAGGTATGAAAAGGAAATAACAAGAAGAATAAGATTGGGATGGAGCGCATTTGGTAAGCACTCGCAGATTATGACTAGCAGCTTACCGGTATCGCTCAAGAAGAAAGTATACAACAGTTCCATCTTACCTGTACTCAACTATGGGGCTGCAACGTGGAGGCTAACCAAGAGAGTTCTACTTAAGTTGAGGACAAGACAGAGGGCTATGGAACGAAAAATGGTAGGGGTAACATTAAGAGATATGAAGCGTGCAGAGTGGGTCAGAGAAATAACTCAAGTTACCGGCATTCTAGTGGAAATTAAGAAGAGGAAATGGGCATGGGCAGGACATGTGGTGCGAAGAGAGGATAACCGATGGTCGCTTAGGGTAACAAACTGGATTGAAAGGGAAGGAAAGTGTAGCAGGGGGCGGCAGAAAGTTAGGTGGGCGGATGAGGTTAAGAACTTCCTAGGAGTCAAGGGGATGCCGCTAGCACAGAACCGGGTTAAGTGGAGAAATATGGGAGAGGCCTTCGCCCTGCGGTGGGTATAGTCAGGCTGCTTCTGCCGCTGCTGATGATGATGATGCAAGGTATACTCGATGTTTCCAAAATATATTTTCTGAGACTAGTGTATTTCATCAGTCATCTGCAAAACAAAAAAGGCTTAACTTGTTTTAACCTAACACAGGTAGAGATCAGAAAACCGTATCCCGCCTCTTCTTGAACTCAATTCAAGCGCGACAAGAAATAAATAAAAATGGATGGCGGCTAAATTTGGCTATGCCTGAATATAGATAGCGGAAGCCATTCAATAGATTGTTGACAATTTGACTCGAACATTCTAGTCGCCGATAACCTGGCTGCAAACTGTATGGTGTCAATAACGCCTCTGTGCGTATTCTAGGCGTCTTCCGAATATTTTTCTGAATCAGCCTTTTTCTCTTCTGGTCCCCCTTCTATGCTCCCGTCTTCTTCCTCTCCCCTTCTGCACCTTTCGTCTTCTTGGCGTCTTCCGAATCTTCTTGCTTTTTTGACAAGCTACCGATTCTTCTTCCACTTCTCTGTTCCGTACTTCTTCTTGGCTTCCGTCAGTCGGAGCAACTAGTTGTTATGGTTACGGCGCATGTGCGGTATTGACTAGCAAAGCTTACACGAAATGCACCGCTAACCAGCCTAGTGTAACGTTCGCTAAAAAATAATGAAAACGTCACGACTGCTGTCACTGTGGCCAATTCTGCCTGCAGTATTTGGTTCCAGATGGCCCATCTTATATCAACGGCAAGGAGCAGCTAAGAGCAGGCAGTGACGGTTTATTCTTTGGGAAAAGCAATTTTGAAAATATTTTAATCATGAGGTGTATGTAGATACAGATTTTAAATTTGACTTGCTCCTAACAAACAAGCCTCTAGAAATGTACCGAAATTCCATGTGACCATAATTATCTTTGCGGGAGAGCCTTTGACATGTCTTTAAATGAAACGAAAAATCAAATTTGAAAACAAGATACTTGAAAGAAATGAGAAAACTATCTAAAGACTCTTAAGGTTTGGTGACTCCTCAAAACCTTCATTAAATAAAATTCCTGGCTAAGACCCAAGTAGCACAAAGTGGGCTATGACGTGGGGGCCCGCGTTGGGCCCGTGAGGGCAGCCCATACGGGCCCCATGCGGGATTTGCAACACGTACCCAGAGGGGCCCCGCATGGGCTGCCCAATTTCGCCGCGATCGGTCCCAAACTGTATCCGTGTGGGCAGCCCAAATAGGGCTTCCCGCATTCAGCCCAGGTAGACGAATGCGGGCAGCAAAGCAGAACCATTAATAGGTCTCATGTTTGTGCAGGCAGTGACATCCCATTAATCAAGGTTTTAATTTTTAAGTCGATTAGTCCCTCCAATACCTGAATTCAGTCCGTTTCGGGCTGACCCACGTACTGCCCTCATGGGTTGAAGCTAGCATTTTCAGGGCTGCCCTAGTTTCAATAATTTAGTGTGAAACATTAAGCACTATTTTGTTTGCTTGTACCCGACACTCAGTAACATGAGAGAAATTTATTCCCAACACTGCAATATTGTGGGCTGGCCCACATCACCCTAACTTGTTGGTCTGAATATTTATTTCGGTGCTGCGTGCAGAATAGTAATGCCGTAGGAAACATTCGGAGGTCGTTCAGTACATACTCGTAAAGCGGAACAGTTACTGTTGCATATATTCTGTCGATACTTCATAATTAACATAGTTTGTTGAGTAAACATAGATAGTCTTCATTCATTGCATAGATATGCTTAGGACAGTTATGTGAAACCTCCAGAAGAGACAATTAGTGGCCGGTATAACATGATTTACATAAATAAAATGGTGCCTTAAAGATAGGGTGCAGACGTTGCAGAGCGGTATGCCCGCCTATGGCCAATATGGGGCCCACTGCGGCCTTTCATGGGCCGCCCCAATTGGGCTGCCCTTATTTTTACCGCATCGACTACGAATATATGTTGCATTTTCCCGCAACTACCCCAAGAAATACCCGTGAGGGCAGCGTGGGTGTGTGCTCGCTTTTCAGCCCGGCCGCAAACTATGCGGGACCTATTCGGTTATTGCGTGGGCAGCCCCAATCGGACTAGCCCGTCTTCGATTTGCTTTAGTCCCACATTTGCATCGCATCTTCCCTAAATTTCCCCGCAAGAGACCGATGCGGGCAGAAGCGGGAAGGAGTACTTGCCTGCACCGTAACGGACATGCGGAAATTATCTAGGTTTTTGGTGGGCAGCCCTATTTGGGGCAGCCCAGGAATTTTCTGCATGAATTCCACATTTTCGTCTGACTTTCCCTCAAGTACCCCTCGAGGGTCCTATGTAGGCAATGTGCGGGCATACCCGTATTTAGCCCCGCCGCGGCCCATGCGGGACCTATTCGGCTTTTGAGTGGGCAGCCCCAATTAGATCAGCCCAGGCTTTTCCTACACAGAGCCCAAATTTTATTTGCATCGGCCCTAAAATTTCCCAAGCGGGACCCTTGAGGGCCATATGTGGGAATACGTAATCAGTTAGCCCTTTCCACGCCTATATGATGCCCAGATGGAAAAAGCAGGGGCAAGCCCAATTTGGGCTTACCCGCTTGATCCCTAAAGGGGGCCCTCATGGGTGTTAATGTGGTTACCCAAGCCCAACTTGCCCATAAGGGCCCCAAGTGGGCCACGTAATGTGTGCTACTTGGGGAGCTTCATGCCTTTTACTCACAACTAGTGTGGTGTTTTCTCTCAATGACTCATTCTCCCTTTTTGCTGTGGATATGCCATCTATTTTGTTTGTCGATCTTTCGTGGTCTTTTTGAATTGAGCTTCGGGATGTTGCTTTCTCAATACGGAATACTGCCATGAGCTGGGCAGTTTTCTCGTAGTAGCATTTGTACTTTCAGTGTAACGGAGAGGAGGATAATGAAGATTAGTGTTGGTATCTGTCAAAATGTGGATCGTCCTGCTAAGCTCTTGCTCATGAAAATTTCCGAATGTCATCGCCCTCGGTGTAGTTGCATAGAAGGCTGTACCAGCTACTGCGGTGCATGAGCTGTGCACAAGCTCCAACCAAATTTGCTCTCAGCGTAATAGTTTACCTTGCTACCATAAGATGACGGCACTATTTGCCAATGGGATCCACTAATATGAAGGCTAACGCACTGGTTTTCAGCCGAGACTGATGCTTGCAATGTTCAGGCCAGTATTTTGATTGACACAATTTTTGCTTTAAACTTTCAGTATTACCCCGATGTTTTGAGAGCCTTCTATCTGTGCTCATTTAGCACAGGTACCCACGTCTGGTCCTGGAAATATTATTGTATTACTGTGAAACACCTCTTTAATGATAAAACTGTTCTCATATTTTACGTAATTAAAATTCTGAATTTCCTATGATCGCGATGTGCCTTTTATATTACCTTCTCAACTGGCGAGAAAGTTTAAAGTTCCAAAGAATGCTGCGTTATATTTTAATCTCGGCTCTACGTATGCTCAGCTGTATACATATCGCTGTGTGTACGATATATGTTCCGGACGTTTTGTCATTTATTCTCATGGAGTACTTTTACTGTTCAAGAAATACACCGTGGCATGATGAAATGTATACATTGCAATCTTAAGGGACGTAGTCTTCAATAACATTTAGGCATTTGTCATAGCATGAACTGAGTCTAAAGAACCGACTCTGATTAAAGTCGGTGCCCTGGGATACACCAATGGCACATAGAGAATGGCGCACAGAAGATAAGATTCATCAGTTCAGATAGGAGACTGGAATGCTCGGCCTCCAGCCCAGACCTTCTCCATCAGACTTTCATCCGTTTCCACCATTGAAGGCAGTACTCTTTAAAGGCCAATTCGAGATCAGTGCTGAGGAGGACCAGGTTGTGCGACAGTTGCTTGTGCTGTAGGGCACCAACTTTAACCAGAATGAAATCTAAAAACTCACTGCATATTATGACAAATGTATGAATATCGATGGCTACTGTGTCAAAAAATAGCACAATGTATACTTTAATGATGCCATGGTTTAATTCATGAGAAAACGTATCCGTGTGCAACTAAATAACAAAAAATTACTTTCGGAACCCTCCCTCCTACATGAGTACGTCGTAAAGTGATGTATATATTAGTAACTGTGGACAATTTAAGAGTAAGAAACTATTCCAGTGTGTACTGTTCCTTTCAAAACGAACGTCTTAAACTTCTGCGCCGTAGTGCATATGGCGACTTGTTTATAGGCAAGCCGAGGACATACATAAAACAGAGGAGAAAATACTTACGGTTGGCGAGTAATGGGAGAACGCACCTGGGCAACCGCCAATAACGGTACAGGCACCAGCGACCGGCATTGCGATCTAGCCACGGCCGTATCGCAGTTTCTCAGATTTCCTTCATTCGGCTAGGGTAACCCGTGTCTAAATAACTGGCCGTCGTTTTAATTTATCAACCATGTTTTATGACTCACTGCTAGTCTATGATATTTCACTAATGCAAAGTTTTGAACTGGCACTTTTTGGCAATCATATTCAATACCAGCCGCCTGCAGGACTTGGAAAAAGCATGGATAGCTAACCACATCTAATGTATTTTCCTGATCAAAGGAGCATAGAATACTCAGAAGGTTTCTGTGTTGAACCCACAAAAAAGACGTCTTTGTGGGCGAAACAATGGAGTTGAGCGGAGCGATCCGCAACAAGTACCTGATAAGGACATATAATATCTGGAAGGAAGGAAGATAACCGTGAGGACTAGCACTTGGCAATAAACTTGTAGTCGGCGTTCAGGAGAGTGATCGGACGCCAGGCTCGAAGGTCAGTGCGTCTCAAATTTTGCTTACAAAGGAGGGGGATCATCCTTTCTCTTTCAGTATCTGAAATCTTCCCCTCTCCCAGGAGCCTATTCGCAACTGCGGTGAAAGGCTTCATGAGCTGCCCCCAGAATTTCACATAAAACTAAGTAATTAGGCGTCCGACCCCCGGGCTATGGTTTCTACGGAAGAATAAGCGCCGCTTCGAGCTCAATCGCATCTAAAGGAGCCCCTGATAAGTGAACTAGATGGAGGGAGTTTCGAAAGCATAAGTAGCTGTGCTTGGAACTGGAGCCTGATAGAGAGCGAAATATAACATCCATGCCGCTTTAGGAACAGTGTCCGGCGTGTTTGAAAAGGAACCCGTAACTGGGTCTACCAATTAAGTGCGAGAAGTCTCGGTGCGCTCTAAACGGCCTTACAGTGCTCTAGAATTCGCCCATATAGCAATAGAAAGCGCCCATATTCTAGAGCACTATAGCGGCTCCGGGGGACGTGCCTGCTGTACCAATGTTAGTTTTGTCACTGCCCCCGCGCACCATAACCATAAGGCCGTCCAAGAGACATTAGAGTAATTTCCGGAACCGGATGCGTTGTGAGGCAGGTGCTTCGCTGAACCCCTGGCAGCAGAAGCAGGCTTAGAAAGCAGGAGGATGACATCAGAGACTATTGTTATCTCTGCTGCTCCTCACGTGCTAGCTTCATTCCCACTGAAATGAAACAGTCACGCTCTGCAGCCTGATTGTGCCCATCCAGCACGGTTTAAAGTCTAGCTGTACTTGAGAGGACATCTAAGAATACCGGAGATTTCGTTAATGATTTCCTTGTCCTTCAGAAGCCGCGAATTGTGGCGCAATGTTCCCTTCCAGCGAGAGACTAGAGTTCCATCAGTAAAGCGAAGGATGAAACACACCTGTGATCACGCCAAGTCATTCTCGTCGGTCCCGAGCGGAGGCATCAACTAGGTCTAGCTCCAGCACCAGCTTCCTAAGTGCCCGCGCTTCCTAAATGTTCCGCGCCTTAGGCGGAGTGTCACGAGAAGAGAGGTGATCCGCCCTGTCGAGGACACAACTGAAGTTGCCAACCAGAACTACCTTGGCTGGACCTAATACCTGAGAGTCAAGGCGCCTGACGAATACACCTTGGTCACGACCATTGCTAATAGTGTAGATGTTAACTGCACGAATGCCAGAAGCAAGGTTCTTAGACAGGACGCGGCCCCCAGCATCCCTGGAATGGCGGAAAACTGTACCGCGTAAGCGTGAATTAAAAATATTGCCAACCCCGAAAGAGCTCGAAGCACCATAGCCCCTTAGGATCTTGTACCATATGTCCTGTCGAATCTCTGGATCTGGCCAAGATTATGGATGTAGGTCTTTTGGAAGACTAAAATATCTGTTTTAGACCTAGCACGCTAAACAACTTGAGCTTGCTTGGGGCGACGACACATGTCACGACAGTTAAAAGTAATAAGTGTAAGCGGTGCCATGATATTGGAAGAAGCGATCTGAAAAAACAATAAAGAAGAAAGCCCCGTGTAAGGCGGAACGATTGGAGCAGAGAACTGGAAAAAGGAAAGCCTCACTGGGAACCTGATTCTGCCCAACCTCGCAATTGGGGGACCCCTCTTTAGTAGATAAGTTGGAAGTAGAGGATGAAGACGAGAACGAAGAGGAACTGGAATGCTGAGAGCATTCGCAGTCAACCGTATCACAGTACGAACAAGACCGTGTGGGCGAAGAGGATAGTGAGGCAGTGGGGAGCTCTGCCTCATCGGCCTCAACAGAATAATCACAGCCCTGTCCCTTGGACAACACCCAGAGAGGTACCTCACTTCGGACGCCTAGCGTACCCGAAATATTGAAATTCCCACCTTATAAAACAATACGGCTCCGACTGAGCACTAAAACTCTATCCTTACCATGCAGCGGGAATCGAAACTACATAAAACTCCACCCTCACCTTACAGAGACACTCAAGGCAAGTCGTTGCCTGGGTGTAAAAGGGCGATAGATAGCTTGACCATGGAATGCAATGAGAATACGTGCTCTGGGCAAAGAAACGGAGTAGAATACTCAGAAAAAACGAAGTCAGGCTTCGAGTCAGAGGCATGCCTTGCTCAGTGACACTTGGGTACCCCTGACTTACAAGGCCGAGGCTATGATCCACAGGTCGAGAATGCCAAGGGCTCTCCTGTTCCTAGGAAGTTTCACCACTGGCCTTTTGACCTTGTTCGGAGCTCTATTCAGCAAGAAACAGAAAATGATTATCTCAGCCAGAGTTTTGTCCGTGCCGACAGAGGTGTTACGCCGGCAACAGACGAGGTATGTTCCGCATGCGGAAGAATGGGACACAGAGTGGACGTATGCCCGGATCCGAATAACAATAAATGCAGGTGATGCTGAAAGGAAAACCCACCGGATGATGACCACAGGTGTGAACCAGTACGCAAGATGTGCGGAAGGGACATCAGATGCAAAGCTTTCTACTGTATGCCAGACATCATCAAGATGAGGTGCTTGGAGAAAATCTTGGGGATGGAAGAACGATGGAGGCAAGAACAAGGAAGAAGCCAAGAGCCGATCCACAACAATGGATCCGAATAAAGACTCAGAGAGGATTCCTTTCCATTATTCGGTTAAAGAAGTGGAGGACACAACTCTAGGGGAACCGAAAAGGGAGGAGATCGAGTCAGTGGCATAAGCAAGTCAAGAGACAAGCGTCAATCGAGGGGGAAAAGCAGCTCCAGTTGCCGACAACAAACCAAAAAAACAAAGAGTGCGGAGTCAACCCCAAGCAAACCATCAACCCACGGGGAAGGGACAAGACGCCGGGAGAGAAAAGCATCTTAGGTAGCAAGGAATGGGCTATGAAGGGAGGGGGGTGGTGGGTTTGATGTAGGCAATTCAGGACGGCCGCTGTGGGCTCAATGTGGGTGCTGCAAAGGGACCGACATAGGCCTAAAGGTGCTGTCGAGAAAGCCTAGGACCGATGCGGGCACGTGAGCTTGCCCACATTATTCTCATAGGGTTCCGACGCAGGTTTTGATAGGAAGCCCTAGTCGAAGTTCTCGAAATCAATATCTATGACCATAATTAGGTAATTAATTTTTAAATGTTGCCCTTTCTAAACAGGCACACTATTAAATTTTATAATAATTCATAACATTATTCTAGCCTAAATGACTTCATATATATCTTGTTCAGGCTATGGGGATGTATGTTCTGAACGCCCCGCCGGAGTGGTGCAGTGGTAAGACGCCCGACTATTGTGCCGGAGTACCCGGGTCCGAACCCGACCTCGGCGGATGCGTTTCGAGGGAGGCGAAACGAAGAGGCGTCCGTGTGATGTGCGATGTCAGCGAACGTTAAAGATCCCCAGGTGGTCGAAATTACTCCGTAGCCCTTCACTACGGTTCTTTCTACTTTCACTCCCACCTTCCTCCCTTTCCTTACGGCGCGGTTGAGGTGTCCACAGAAAACAATTGAGATAGTTACCGCCCCTGTCCCTTCTTATAAATCAATCAGTTTATGTTCTGAACAGTAATATTGTTATTGTAGCTGTAGGAAGAAGGAAAAGAAAATGCACGGGCCTGCTACTTGGTGTGTAGCTGTGCCACCTCCGCTGCCTGATTGATTTATTGGAAGGGAAAGGCGCGGCAACTGTCTCACTTGATTTCTGTGGACACCTCAACCGCGCCGTAAGAGAAGGAAGGAAGGCGGTAGTGAAAGTGGAAAGAGAGAAAGAAGAGCCGTAGTGGAGGGCTACGGAGTAATTTCGACCACCTGGGGATCTTTAACGTGTGCTGACATCGCACAGCACACGGACGTCTTTTCGTTTCGCCTCCATCGAAAAGCAGCCGCCGAGGTCGGTTCGAAGCCGGGTACTCCGGCACAGTAGTCGGGTTTCCTTCTGCTGCACCACTCCGGCGGAGCACCACTTCTGCTGCCTGGTTGGTTGGTTCATAGGAAGGGAAAGGCGCAGTAACTGTCACACTTGCTCTGTGGACACCTGAACCGCGCCGTAAGGGAAGGGATGAAGGTGGGAGTGAAAGTGGATAGAGAGAAAGGGGGGCCGTAGTGGAGGGCTACGGAGTAATTTCGACCACCTGGGGATCTTTAACGTGCGCTGACATCGCACAGCACACGGACGCCACTTCGTTTCGCCTCCATCGAAACGCAGCCGCCGAGGCCGGGATTCGATCCCGGGAACTCCGGCACAGTAGTCGGGCGTCTTACCACTGCACCACCCCGGCGGGGCACTTCTGCTGCCTTGTGCAGACAGAAGAGAAAATAGAGAAGAGAAAATAGAGAAGAAAGAAAAGGGTAGAGAGAGAGAAAGACGCGCGCCGCCGCAACAGCCGTCGTCCAGCACCAAAACGGTGGCGAGCCAATTACGGCCTACAACAGATAAAAATTGTGTGGCAGGCTAGCCCCCGGCCGTGCTCCCGCCGCAAGCGGCGGTGACCCACCTGTCCCAGCCCCATCAGGGGAGTAGCTACAGTAATATTGTGGTGAGAGTTTCAGGCTGTCCACAGGAACCACATAAGGTTTCGTTTGGTTTTTTGGGGTTTAACGTCCCAACTTCCCAAAGCAAACAGGCTATGAGAGACGCCGCAGTGGTGTATTCCGGAAATTTCGACCACCTGGGTTTTTTTAACGTGCGCTGAAATCGCACAGCACACGGGTGCCTTGCTTTTCCCCTCCACCGAAAAGCAGCCGCCGAGGAGCAACAGTTAAGGGTTGTTCACACTGGCGACTCGCGGAGGTTGTGCGGCTCAATTCATCACGGAGGGGCAGACCGGCGGCAATCGTCGATCAACAGAGAGTGTTCACACTGGAATGCGACTCGCTTCAAGACAAACCCGTCTCCGAACGAAATTTGAACGAAAAGCCGGCCTTTGCAACCTCATCAATTCGGACTCATTTCAGTTATGAATACGTGAAAGTATCAGCGAGAAAGAGGATCTTATGGTTATCCCCATGTTTAGGATTGTTTCGACAGCCAAAGCGCTATATATAGTTCGACGAAGACGGAAGCGGTGGTGTGTGCTCGCTGTTTGCGGTCTCACGAAATAGCAGATCACGAAATCGCGTCATGCCCGAACGTCGAGCGCGTGACCAAGGATACGAGGACAAACGCGAATTAGCAAACGTCACTCTCGCATTGATCCTTAACATATGTGCCCAACAACTGCGGGCGCAGTAAGTCGATCGTGCACACGCGCGCATGCACACTTGAAATTTCCCGCGTTGGAAGGAGGCAGAAACGCTGCTCAGTAGTTTTGCGACTTCAAGTCGCGTTTGCAGGAACATTCCCATAACTCGAATTTTGCTGACCTCAGGTACTTGGAGCCCATCTATGATTGATTGATTTATAGAAAGGGATATGCGCGGTAACTTTCTCAATTGTTTTCTACGGACGCCTGAACCGCGCCATAAGGGAAGGGAGGAAGGTGGGAGTGAATGTGGAAAGAGAGAAAGAGGAGCCGTAGTCGAGGGCTACGGAGTAATTCCGAGCACCTGGGGATCTTTACGTGCGCTGACATCGCACAGCACACGGACGCCTCTTCGTTTCGCCTCCATCGAAACGCAGCCGCTGAGGTCGGGTTTGAACCCGGGTACTCCGGCACAGTAGTCGGGCGTCTTACCACTTCACCACCGCGGCGGGGCTGGAGCCCATCTATGGTGATGTGTAAGGAGGGATGTTTTTGCTTGGTAAGGCGGCAGTTTGGATGGAGCAACAGGAGTTAGAATTTAGTCGAAGAGCACGCTAGGCCGAGGGATGCTGCGTTCGTTGCCACTACGTCCGCTCCTGCTTGAAGAGTGTCCTCTATGGTTCCTACATTTCCCGTGGTTGTCCACAGGGTAATGTCATCCGCATAGAGGGTGTGGGAGAGTTTTGGGATTTGTGATAGTTTGTGGGCCATCGGGATGAGGGTGATGTTAAATATTAGGGGGTGGGGGAAGGACTGATCGCTTGGGTGTTCCGCGATTGCGTAGAGAAAAGTTGGGGATTCTATAGAACCGAGTTCGAGTTCCGCGGTGCGGTCGCGAAGGCTGCGATATATGAATGGCTGCGTTCTCCTACCCCTAGGCTGGAGAGGGCGTCAAGGATTGAGTCATGTTGTATATTATCAAATACGTTGGTGAGGTCTAGAGCCAGTAAGGCTCTTGTGCAGTTTCGATGCTGCGGGTGTATAATTTCTTCAGAAATATTAAGCATGATGTCTTGTGTGGATAAGTGGCTTCTGAATCCCAGGATCGTGTATGGGAAGAGATTGCGGGTGTACATGTGGTTGTGTAATCTGTTAATGATTACATGCTCGAAAAGTTTGCCCATTCATGATGTGAGAGAGATTGGTCGGAGATTGGCTATATCTAGTGGTTTGCCTGGTTTGGGATGAAGATGACTTTTGCGTGTGTTCATTCCGGGGGGAGAGTACCTGCCTTCCAGTGCTTGCTGAACACGCCTGTCGTGGCTTGGACAGAATGGTCATCGATGTTGCGCAGAGCTTTGTTTGTTATCCCATCTACTTTCGGGGCGGACATAGTGCGGAGTTTATGCATCGCTGCTGGAAACTCCCATGTCGCTATGTCTGCATCGAGATCGGGGTTGGGTTTGCGCGTGTAGTAAGGGAGTGTAGCTCGTGGCGTAGTTGTGAGGTACCTGGCTTTTAGGGTTTGTAATAAAATAGGTCCTCCATCTTTAACCTGTAGATGAGCCGAGTTACGTTACGGTGTTGAGGGCTTTTTCTGTGATTAGGTTCTAGAAGGCACCTCAGTAGCTTTCACGTGTCTCGAAGTCCAAGGTTGCCTTCCATGCGGTCGCAGACCTGTCCCCACTGTTGTCGGGTTAGTTGCGCTACATGTGACTCTATGTCATTATTCAAGGCTGAGATTCTTCTTTTCAGGAACCGGTTATGCTTGTTTTTGAGCCATCGCTTTTGCAAGCTGTTGTGTGCCTCCCACATATGTAGACAGCGGCTATCGGTGACCTCCGACTCTTTGGTGTTCAGAACCTCTGACGTGGCCGTCGCTATGCCACGGGTTAGGTCATTGACCAAATTTACGAGGTGATTGATTTGAGTGGGGGCATCTTTTCGGAGGTTTCGGAACTTGTCACAGTTTGTTATTTTGAGGTGTTTTTTGACAAATGGGGTGATGGAGCTTAGATGGAAGGAAATTTGGATAATGTAGTAGTCGCTGCCTAATGATATCTGCGTGTTCAACCACTGGAATTGTGTGAGATGTTTTGTAAGTGGAAGATTAGGTGCAGTGTTTCGCTGTACACTGTTGCCAATACGCGTGTGGTGCTGCGTTTCGTTCACCAGTGTAAAGCCCTCGTTTTGTAGGAGCGCTCAGAGTTGGATCCTTTGCGGCAATTTGATGTGTAGCCCCAACTGACATGTGGAGCGTTGAAGTAACCTACCACAATCAGCGGGTGGTGTGTGCTGATCTGCAATGTTTTTCGTAATGCTGCCATCACGGGAGCTGCTTTACCCTTAGGGCGACTGTAAAAGAGACTGGGGCTCATTCTAGTTCAGGGCAGGAGTTCAATGAGATTACAGTCGATGCCTTCTATTCCATCGGGTGACCTTTAGCGGTGTAGTTGTGGTGTACCAATGTAGCTACTTTTGGCACGGTTGTGCTTGTTGTTTGGGGGGTGTAGTTGAGAATTTTAACAGAAGCATACGTTTCTTGTACTGCTATGACTGTAGGTATGTCTGCCTCGGACAGAGATTGAATGTAGTGTTGTAGGTTGTTGCGCTTGGAGCGAAAACTCCTTCAATTCATTACCACACTCTAACTTCCTTGCAGTTTCCTGCCATCATTAGGTAGGCTGCAAGTTGGGGTAGTCGATGTTTTGGGGTGAGAGACTATAATGGGATTGAGCTTGGACTGGAGTTGGGCTACGGTTTTCACTTGGGAAGATTGCTGCTGCTCGATCGCTGTCAACCGAGTGCTGATGTCAGTGGCCCATGAATTGGTGCTTTGGGCCATTGCTTCGAACTTTCGGGCTAGCTTTTGTTCGAGGAGGGCCAGACAAGTAGGGAGGTCTGATTGATTGTTGTTTTTCGTTTGCAGTGGGGTCTGTTCTGTAGCCTTATGCTTGGTTGGGGCATTGTGGGAGGTGGAAGGTGGGGGTCTTGCTGCGGGGACAGGAGATGGGGAACGGGGTGGAAGGGTTTGTGCTGGATGAGGGTTGAGGGGTTGGACTGCCATTCGCTCTGTGGGGGACAATTTTTTCAGTAAAAGCTGTAGCTGATTGCTAAGCGTGGCTATTTGTGCGCTCTGTTGTTGAATTGGTTGGTGCTGCTTCTCTAACCGGGCTTTAAGAAGGGCGTTCTCACGGACGGAGGAGGAAGATCGCGGTACCCAGCTCACCTGTTTCTCTAGAATGGGCTGGTCTGTCAGAGGTGGGAAGGATGGCGACCTGTTCCGGTACTTAGGTGGTGTGAATGCTGTCCTCGTTGTCGATTCTGAGCGGTTATGGGAGCGGCTGCGATTAGCAGAGTTGGACCGGTACCTGGTGTAGGACTTCCGGGCAGTCGACTGGCGCCTTCCGCAGGGGCGGCTGTTGTCCTCTTGTTACCAGGGCGGTTGTAGCGTTCTTTGCAATCCTTAGATCCTGTGAAATAGGGACCATTGCAGAGAATGCATTTCCCCGCGCACGTAGGTGGTTCCAAGGGTGTGTGAGCGTCTCCACATCGCTGGCATAAATTGTTCTTTAGCTTGGGGCACACATCGCTTCTATCGCCAGTCTGGTGGCAATTATAACACGCTTCGGCCTTGGTCAAGTAGAGAAGCAATTAAATACTGCGTCGTAGAAACGGAGTCACCGGGGGACCGTCTTCGTAGTGATGAACGTAACCAGGATTGACTTAGTTCTTCCCAGCTGTCGGACGTCCGTAACTGTAAAGGACTGACTTCGGCTGAACATCTGCAGTTCCTTGAACATTTCTTCAGGTGTCTGGACATATATGGCGTTGTATATTATGCCTCTGATGGCGGTACCAGGATGGGCGATGTATGCCTTCTTCAGGCATTGTTTATCCGCAACTTGGAGGGATGCAAGTTGGACTTAGCATTTTGCTCTGTCTTCGGAGGGAGTACTTTTGGTGAAAGAGTTATTTCGGGGATTGATTCGGATGACGTCTTGTTGACGGACTGCTTCCATTGGGAGTTTCAGAGGAGTCTTCACTAGGGATAACATGCATTCTCGGTTATGCTTGCTGAGGTCGAGGCCTCCATGTGAGCGGTAGATAATCTTCAGATCATCAGCAGGTAGCTTAGGTAACGGGCTTTGACGCCTCATAGTGATGGATGAAGACTTGCCTAGGTGTAGTGCCGGTGTGGCCTGGACGGCCGGTGGCGGATCTGGCGAACGCGTGCGGGCTGCCAGAACGCGAGTGGTTTTGGGTGATTCAGTGCTCGGGCTTCAATAGCCCTAATCCATTTCGGATCGGTGTCGAGTACTTCAGGAGTGACCACTTCCCCGTCGGCTTGATGGGTCATGCTGCTGTGGGCACGTCCACGTACCAGTAGAGGGTCCGGTTGCACGAGGGAGGCCAGGCACAGCCGCGCCTGGGATCGGTGAAATGGCTGGCCTAAACTAGGCCTAGTGGGCGGCCGCCGTTGCGGATTGAAATTGCACGATTTATAGCAAGTTTGTGCGCGAAATGTCAACAGCGTAGTAGTGGGTAGGTGCAGAGGAGTTTCACAAACCGTTTGCAGCACTTGAGTTCATAGGGAGTCGATCAGACCACATAAATGAGTCGAAAAAGGGAGGAGTCGATGCGAAGGCGTCAGCTCATTACGCGAGCCGGTGAGCGAATTCCGACCACCTGGGGTTCTTTAACGTGCACTGACATTGCACAGCACACGGGCTCCTCGCTTTTCGCCTCCATCAGAAAGCGGCTTCCTAGGCCGGAATTCGATTAAGTATGCAAATTGGTTGTAATTTTTGAACCTCTTTTCAGGTTACGCAGCCTTTTCTGGAGCGCAGCTCAACACGAAGAAAAGTAATGCACTCCACTTCGGTCAGTTCAGGGATCCTTTAGCCCCCACCTTACCGTTTGTGGACGCAGTGCGTGTACTTAGCGTGCTGTGTGACCAAGCATTATTTCTCCCCGCAGCTGGGACGTAGTTCTTTCGCCAGCAATGCACGCACTTTCTGACGAAGTGAGTTTCAACCTCACGCTCAATGGTGAAGTCAGTGTCGTCAAGGCACGAGCGGGCGCTTTCACATTTTATGTGGCGCGTATCTCGACAGTTCCGCGCCGGGTGGTGAAGAGACTCGCGTCCTTTATAGGGACGTTCGTTTGGGATGGCAGGACAGCGCTAGTCGCCCGTCACATTCTATATCTTACGAGGAGCAGGGAAAGACTTGGCCTGCCGTGCATCCCAGCAGTGGCTCGAGTACTCGCGTTAAGGCAAGTTAAGGGGCTATTGGCTGACGAGTCTTACCCTGGTCACTCGCTCATCCTGCACTGGATGAGCACGGCGCGTCGTGTGCTTACACCCGAACAAATACCTCGGTCCACAGACGGACAGATCTCTGCCTTTTTACCGTGAGGTTGCCGAGACAAAGTCGACTCTCGATGCACATTTGCCAAATGTTAATGTAGGTGAACTACCAGCCATGCGCATGAGCGAACTAGTAGGCGTTGGCAGGCTTTCATCGGATGAGCAACGAGAGACCAGTCCCCAAATGGCGAGCGTGGGCAGCTTGTCGGCTGCAAAATGAAGTGCAAGATTTTGACTGCCTTAGGAGCTGGGTGTCTTCCCAACGAGGCAGAGCCTTGCCAGATGGGGTATTGTACCCAATGAACAGTGTGCCAATTGCGGTGCTCCTGAGAGGCTCCCTCATGTTTATCGAATGTGTAGTTGCGAGAACAATGTGGCGGCTCGCATATAGGATGTTTAACGACCGCATGACCCCAGCGTCAGGCGCCGGCGAACCCTTTTGAACACCTTGTGATCACAGTGGTTCTGTTTGTGTTGTGGCGTCGCAGGAGCCTCGCTGAGGCGCGCCGCGCTACCACCCGCGAGATGTACCCAGCAGAGGCTGTGCCTCGACATCTGGAAGTATGTCTGGACAGTTATAAACGGACGGCGAGATGCAGTTTCTGCGGAGCTGGCACATGCGAGTATATGTTTTATGTGGGAGTATATCTGAGATGCATGTCGGTCTATATTAGAACCCCACCCCCTCCCCTTTCTTCTGTGTTCCCCCTTTAAGGAATCATTTTCTAGAGTTTATTATGTATATGCACTCAATAGCGTTTTTTATAGTTCTTTGGTCTGTGAGTAATGTGCGTTTTTGTATGTATATATGTACCCAATGAATTCTCTTTGGACTTGCACCTCTAAAAAAAATGGCAGTGGCTTAGCTCAGCTAGAACAGGATATACATACGTTGCGAGATATGCGTTTCGTTCTCTGAATTGATTTTGCTTGACAGAGACGAATACTGCTCGATGATCTGTGAAGTAGGATGCAGCAGTCTCAATTTTGTCTATGAAGTATTTCGATTTGGCAGATTCTCCCCTCGCAGTTTTATACATCGGATGACTCAGCGGTGCCAAGTCCATGTGGTGCCAAAGTCTCTCGCCCACACTACATATGTGTACGAACGGATTGCTTAGGAAGACTGCTTCAAATTTCAGGGTAGCATATGCACTTCCGGAAACTCGAGTGGACTGATCAGTCACAGGACGTGAAATCAGAGCATTTGTTGGTTACGTTGTCTCAAATCTACGACAGACCCCACCTCGGCGGCTATGCTCCGTCTATTACGTTCGACAGTCTAGCATCACTGTTTGGCAAGCCGTTCCTCTTTCTATTCGGGTGTCTCCACTGCTCTCTTTGCCGTGTTATGTTCATTCTCTGGTGCTGCTAGCGCCGCCTTTCACGCTCTGCCGGCGGCTGTGTCGATGGAGACGAAACGGAGAAATGTACGTATACTGTGCGATGGCAGTGCAGGTTAAAGGTGTTGTTGTGGCTGTAGGAAGAAGGAAAAGAAAAGGCACGAACATGCTGCTGGCTCCGTAGCTGATCCACCTCCGCTGCCTCGTACAGACAGAAGAGAAAATAGAGAAGAAAGAAAAAGAAGAGGAAGAGAAAGACGCGCACCGCTACAACAGCCGTAGTCCACCACCGAAGCAGTGGCAGGTGCAATGACGGCCTTCAAGACATAAAATTCGGTGACAGGCTAACCCCGCCGCAAGCGGCGGTGACCTACCTGTCCCAGCCCCATCAGGGCCAGGATCAGCCACCCTTCACCACCTCCCACCTGCAGGCTAGAGGCCCGATGTGGTGGAAATTACACCGCAGCCTACACTACCGACTCCTCTTTCTCTCTTTCCACTTTCTGTTCCACCTTCCTGTCTTCCTTTAGAGTACGGTTCAGGAGTCCGCAGAGCGTGTGACGATAGTGCGCATTTCCTTTCCTGTGATTCATTTTATTATAATTATTACGTTATGGCTGTCTGAATCTTGGCGTCCCCGCTTGGCAAGATGTTCTTCTCTTTGGGCGTCTCTGCTGCGTGGGGAGTAGAGTCGACACGCGGCCGCGGCGGCCGCAAACTCTGATGTCATGCGCAGCGTACCTGTTGCTCTTCTACTTTCTGAATTACAAAATTGTTCAGTTCAGTCGTTCAGTCATGTCCGACTCTTCATGACCCTATGGACCATGTCACGCCACGCTTACCGGTCTCTCACTACCTTCATAACATCACATAACTTCATCTGCAGCGCCTCGAGGATGCCATCTAACCATCGCGTTCGCTGCCTACCCTTTCTCCGGTGACCCTTATTACGCGCGTTAATGAATCCGCTTTGTTTAAACTTTGTAATGGTTCTGCTTAAGTTGCTTTGTACATTTTGGAACATCGAGGCTAGGATTCTTAAGGAGCGCGTAATGCCGCGAAACCTTCAAGACTGTATTTCTTGTTTTTTAACAGCCACCGGCATGCGGCCGTATCACTCTGATTCTAGTAAGTGTATCAATTCTGTATCCCGTGTTAGTTCATATTCGTTGCCGCGATACGACGCGTTATCATTTTCTTTGTCGCGAACGATGCGCCAAGATCTGTCTCGAAGATTCCGATCACTTGCGTATGTTTCTACAATGTTCCAGGTTGTGCTAGTAGCAGTTTGCAAAGTTATCTAGTTTGTTCTGAGCAGCCTTAAAATTGAGCGTTGACGAGTGTGACGGGAATTTTTTGTTCGACGATCGACGAGCACGTTTGTTGCTCTCGCCGCCGCCGAGTTGCTTAGTTCTTTTGCGGGCACAAGTCAGCCCAATAAAGGGTTTCTTTAGTTCAATCAACCACTCTTCATTTGTGTCATCGACCTTGGTCACCACCACGTGACAATATTGAAGAAGCGTTTATTGTATCAACAGTCGCAAGAGTGCTCGCGATTGCAAATGTCTGCTGATACGGTTTGGTTTGTCGGTTTAACGTCCCAAAGCAACTCAGCCTATGAGAGACGCCGTAGTGGAGACTCCAGATATTTCGACCACCTGGGGTTGTTTACGTGCACTGACATCGCAGAGCATACGGGCGCCTTGCTTTTCTCCTGCATCAAAAAGCGGCCCGGACGCTGCGTATATCATCCTATGGGCAGGAAGCGGGAGCAACGGTCATATAGAAGGTGCCTCAAAGAGACAGTGCAGCTGGTGACGCTAATGCTTGATGACGCTAATGAGAAAAATTTGCAGCGTGCAATTATAGAAATAACCGATTGAAACATCTGACATGAAACATTGAAACAAGGAATGTTGAAAGGAGTCGGCATGCTCAAAATACATAGGCTATGCTTTTTGATGTTTATTATCGGTGTATAAAAATTGAAATAAAAATAAACACAAAAAAATGAAAAATAAAAAATGAAAAATATTAGTAATGTGCGTGAAACGCTATGGCATCATGCCCACAAAGCAAGGAGCTTGAGTACCCGGCATTGCATTTCTCAAGCAGCGCGTTCTGCTGTATAGCACTGGGACAATATTTATTAAATAGCTGGCATCCGAGCTTATCGTTGGTTTCTTCCCGCTCAGGCTTTAAGAAAGTAATATTTAAAATATTAAAAGTTTGAAAATTCGAAGTGAATAAACATCCGCGTGCGTGAAATGCTATCGCGCATTTCACGCACGCGAAATGCACGTTTTCAGCAATTGCTCTAGGTGCTTACGCCGATAACAACTGTAGGAAATACCAAAAGGCAATGCTACTGGTAATCGCGTGCCATAATATATAGCATCCCTAATTTCGATGTAAAAATCACTATAATAGTGCTCCCCACTTATTCGCGTGTTTCTGAGGATGGTATACGGATGCATCGTGTGGCTTTGCAGAGGTCTTTTCCATTATTATGCCGACGTCTCACTCTTTTTACGAGATGAGAACAGTTTTCACTCGTTTTTAAGGGTATTCTCAGAGTACTCGACCTTGTCGGGAGCCCAGTGATGACGTCTCACTCTTTTTACGAGATGAGAACAGTTTTAACTCGTTTTTAAGGGTATTCCCAGAGTACTCGACCTTGTCGGGAGCCCAGTTTAATACGGACAAAAGCCATGCGTTGCCTTTTGCAAATTTCCAGGGTCAAGTGCCAGCGGCGGTTCCCTTCGTCGATGCAGTCCGAGTTCTAGGTGTGACGTTCGAACGTAGCTTCTCTTCGCACCTCGGACGAAGTCGTCCTTCGCACTGCAGGGGTCCCTGCGGACGCCACACCATTCAGCCTGATGCTGAGCGCAAGAGCCGCGGTAGTAAAGACGAAAGCGTGCGCGTTCGTTTTGCGTATCGCGAGTCGCAGGCTTGCCGCGCCGCACGACAGTTCGCCTCGCGTCTATGGTAGGCACCTTTTGAGATGGAGGGAAGGCGCTCTTGCCCGACACCTCCTGCACTTGTCGACTAGCTGGGGAGGACTTGAGCTGCCCTACCCCGCCACTGTGGCGCGTGCGCTGATGGTGAGGGCAGGTTTGGCACTTTTAGATAATGAGACATATCTGGGATGATCACTCATGCTCTATTGGCTGAACACAGGCAGTCGAGCATTCGCACTGGGCATGCACGGAGGACCGCAGACCGAAAGACCCCTCCCGTTCAATGGGGCTGTGGTGGGTTTTAAACGGGTGCTGAGGAACAACTTTCCAGATGTAGATATTGGTGAAGTATCCCCGATTGAGGTGAGCCAGATAGTCGCCAGCATGTATCTCAGTCGGGATGTAAAAAGGCGCACAGCGTCCAACAAATGGCGGTCGTGGGGTACGAGCCGACTCCATCCCGAAATCATTGATTTTGAGTGGCCGCGTCGCTGGGGGGTCTTACTAACACGCCAGCGGTTCGCGCCTTGACGCGTTGTCCCGATTGATCGATGCTCCAAATGCGGCGCAACAGAAACTAGCGCACATGTGTTCTTTCAGTGTTCAGTGCCATGCATCATGTGGCACCTTGAGAGCCGCATGTTTTCAGTTAGGTACAGAACAGGAGTCCGCCGCTCGCGAGGGCTGTTTGCGCGCCTTGTAATTTGTTGTGTTTTCTTTGATTTGTGATGTCGCCGTTGACTGGCCGAAGTTCTAGGCAAGCGGCGCGTGCTATGTATCCGGCGCTGCTGAGGCTCAGCCGCCTGCTCTGGACTTACCTGTCCGACTCTCTAGAAGCAGACGGGGAGGCGTGGTATCTGCAGCGCTGGCATACACGTTTCTGTTCGGCCAGAAGGTTTAGCCATGCTGGCACTGATGTATTAGACTCGAGTGTGAAGGCACGTGTGTCGTAACCCATGTTTGTGTGTCCCATGTAAACTCCCCTTTATACCCCCCCCCCCCTGTATACCCTGCACCACGGTGTAAGAAGTACCCTGCACCCTTTCTGGCGTCTACTTTTTACGGGAGTGTTAGTGTCGCTGGGGCAGTGCAGGCTGCGCCTGGTATTATTAATTGAGAATATGTGGAAATGTATGTAACCATGTAACCTGTACATATGTTTCTGTGTGGCGTTAAATAAACCTATCTTTCTGAGCGAGTTTGATTGGAGGCGGGGCTTGATAGTTTTGCCTACGCGTCAGCGCCTAACAGCATCTGCTCTACCTGCGGCGCACCTACATCAATTTACCATGTAGTTTCGACTGTTCTGTGGCGTTTCATGAGGCGGCTCGTAAGGAGTGTATTTGCGGTACACTACGGGCCAGGCGTCCGTCGCCCGCGCGCCTTGTTTTCGCGCCTGAATGTGCGTTGTGCCATGTTTAATTGGTGGCGTCGCTGCTGACTCGTGGAAGCACGCAGGCAACCTGCACGCAAAATGTATTCAGCGCTGCGGAATTTCCGCCTCCTGCTCTGGAAGTACCTGCCCCGCCATCCGGAAACCGATGACGAGGCGCAGTTCTTGCAGCGGTGACGGGCACGTTTCTTGTTGCTCGTGCGAGTGGAGTGGCCATGATGGCACTGTAGTATTAATTATTGTCAAGTGTCGTGTGATGTTTGGTATAATGACGGGCCGACATGTGTAGAGAGCTAACATTTTCCCCTTCATGTTTAGCGGTGTAGTGGTTGTACTTCTCAACTTGACCCTACTGTAGTAATTGGCGTGCAGGACAGACTTGAAGCTTGTATAGCATTGTCTGCTATACTGTTGGACAATGTGTTTATTCGCAGATATTCCCTGTTTTGGGGCTATAATAAACTTCTCATAGTGTGAGTGAACTGTGATTTCGTCGTTTGGTTGTTGTCCATGAAATTTGTATTCCTTTTGTAATGTTACGTAAATGGCGATCTTAATATTGTGGGAACTAATCAAACGAGATGAATTGTTCCATCTGTGATGGTTATCTCACCAAAGTATAATATTCTGCCTGAAACCTGCCTAAATAATTCCACTAATGACGAAGCAGAATATATTAAATTTTTTTCCAGAGCTGTAATGCTTGGAAGATAGCATAAAATTCTATTTGTATTTTATGCTATCTAATAATATATCCCATTGTTTCGATATTGAACTTGTATGTGTTCTTTATTTGTGAGCTGTTTGTGCGAATTTGAAAAAAAAATTTCAGTTTTTTTGTGCTTTAGGAATTGCATAATACTCTATTTTTGTAGAGCTGCTTTAATTCTTGTCATCATCATTTTGTCGATACTATGAATGTAATGCCCACCTGCTATGGTCTCAACTAGAGACTGACAGTATTGCAAATAAATTACAACAAACAGCACAGGACACTTGAAAATAATTAACAAGTGCCAACATGACCAGTCCACTCGGACTTGTAACAAGAAACGTGCTCGTCAGAGCTGCAAGAACTGCGCCTCGTCATCGGTTCCAGAGGCCGGATAGGTACTTCAGTGGAAATTTAGTGGAAAGAACTGGAGGTGGAAATTACGCAGTGCTGAATACATTTTGCGTGCAGGTTGCCTGCGTGCTTCCACCAGGCAGCAGCGATGCCACCAATTAAACATGGCACAATACAAAATCAGGCGCGAAAACAGTGCGTGCGGGTGACGGACGCCTAGCCCTTAGTGTACAGAAAATACACTTCTTACGAGGCGCCACATGAAACGCCACGGAGCAGTCGAACATTACATGGTATATTGATACCGGTGCGCCGCAAATAGAGCAGATGCTTTTAGGCGCGATGCTTTATGAAGCTAGGCGCTGACGCGTAGGCAAAACGATCAATTCCGCCTCCACTCAAGCTCGCTCAGAAAGAGAAGTTTATTCAACACCAAACAGAAACCTATATACAAGTTACATAGTTACATACATTTCCACATATTCTCAATTACAAATCGCAGGCGCAGCCTGCACTGCCTGTTTCCCATTTGGAGCGACGTCTCCTCCTCAGCGACACTAAAACACCCGTAAAAAGGAGACGGCAGAAAGGGTGCAGTGTGTACAGGGGAGGGGGGGGGGAGAGAGTGTAAAGAGGGAGTTTACATTGAACGCGACACACAAACATGGGATGCAACACGCATGCCTTCACACTCGAGTCTAATACATCAGTGCCAGCAGGGCTAAACCTTCTGGCTGAACAACAAAGAAACGTGTATGCCAGTGCTGCAGAAACGAAGCCCCCCCCCCCCCCCCCCCCCCCTCCTGTTTCTACAGAGTCGGACATGCAAGTACAGAGCAGGAGGCGCAGCCTCCGCAGCGCTGGATACATAGCACACGCTGTTGCCTGCGAGCTTCGGCCAGGCAACGGCGACACCACAAAACAAAGAAAACTCAACAAATTACCATGCGCGCGAAAAGCCCTCGCGGGCAGCGGACACCTAGTCTATACATAACTGAAAATATGCGGCTCTTAAGATGCCACATGACGCGTAGTACTAAACACTGAAAGAACACATGTACGCTAGTTTTGGTCGCGCCGTTGGGGCATCGATCATTCGGGACAATGCCCCAAGACGCGAACCGCCTGGCGTGTTGGTAAGACCCCCAGCGACACCGCCACTCAAATCCTTGATTTCGGATGGGAGTCGGCTTGTTTCCCACGACCGCCATTTGTTGGGCGCTGTGCGCCTTTCTTCATCCCGGCTGTGATAAATATTGGCGACCATCAGGCTCACCTCTATCGGGGATACTTCACCGATATCTACATTTGGAAAGCTTGCTCAGCTAAGCACTTGTTGAAACCAACTGCAACCTGATAGAACGGGAGGGGTCTTTCGGCCTGCGGTCCTCCGTGCCTCCTGGTGCAAATAATCGACTGCCTGTGCTCAACCAATAGAGCATGTGTGATCGTCCCGGATATGTCTCATTATCTAAAGTACCAAAATTGCCCTCATCATCAGTGTACCGGCCACAGGGTTGAGGCAGGGCAGCCCAGGCCCTCCCCAGCTAGTCGACAAGTGTAGGAGGTGTCGGGCAACGAGTGCCGTCCCTCCGTCCTACAAGAAGGTGCCTGCTAGAGATACGAGGTGACCTGCCATGCGGCGCGCAAGCCTGCAACTCGTGCTACGCAAAACGCACCACGCGCACGCTTTCGTCTTCATTATCGCGGCTCTTGCGCTCAGCTTCAGGCTGAATGGTGCGGCGTCGACACAGACCCGTGCAGCGCGCGAGACGACGTCGTCCGAGGTGCGAGCAGAACCTACGGTCGAACGTGGACACATCGAGCTCGGACTGCATCTGCTGCATCGACGAAGGGAACCGCCACTGGTAATTGACCCTGGAAATGGTTCACCCGCAACGCGTGGCTCTTGTCCGTGCTAAGCTGGGCTCCTGACAAGGTCGAGTACTCTGAGAAGACCCTTAGAAACGCGCGGAAATGTTTCATCCCATATCGACATAGTAGAGGAACAGACCTACCTCTTTATATATGTATCAGCAGCGCGAACACAATCAGAGGAAAAGAAGACTAAGATAGGACAGAGCGCTGAACTTGCAACTTTATTAGAGGAGATGCTTATAATCAGCCAAAGCCACACGATACATCCATATACCATCATCAGAAACACGCGGAGAAGTGGGGAGCACTATTATAGCGATTTTTTATATCGAAATTAGAAATGCTATATATTGTGGCATGTGATCACTTTAGCATTTGCTTTTTGGAATTTCCTACAGTTGTATCGGTGTTAGCAGCTAGAGCAAATTCTGAAACATTTCGGAACATTTAAGGGTAGGACGCGATAGCATTTCACAAAAGCGGATGTTTATACACTTCTTTTAAACCTTTTATTATTTTAAATATTATTGGCCTAAATCTTGAGTGGGAAGGAGTCAACGATAAGCTCGGATGCTACCTATTGAATAATGATCGTCCGAGTGCTGCACAGCGGAACGCGCTGCTTGAACAATGCAACGCTGGGGACTCAAGCTTATGGGTGTGATGCCATAGCGTTTCACGCACATTACCGATATTTTTTCCCATTTTTATTTTGCAGTTTTCTTCTCTTTATTTTTTATTTTTTTTTAAACGCAGGTAATAAACATCAATAAACAGGGCCTTTCTATTTTGAGCATGCTGATACCTTTCAACATTCCTTGTTTCAATGTTTCCTGTAAAATATTTCAATCGGTTATTTCTGTAATTGCACGCTGTAAATGTTTCTCATTCGCGTCATGAAGCATTAGCGTCACCAGCTTCACTGTCTCATTGAGGATATCTTCTATATGACCGTCGCTGCCGCTTCCAGCCCATAGGTTGATATATGCAGCATCCTGGCCGCTTTTCGTTGGAGGAGAAAAGCAAGGCGCCCGTGTGCTGTGCGATGTCAGTGCATGTTAAACAACCCCAGGTGGTCGAAATATCTGGAGTCTCCACTACGGCGTCTCTCATAGGCTGAGTTGCTTTGGAACGTTAAACCCACAAACCAAACCATATCAGCAGACATTCGAAATCGCGAGCGCTGTTGTGACTGCTGAGACAATAACCGCTTCTTCAACATGTTATTGCCAGTTTATGTATTTTAGTAAACCTCCATTCTAAATTGTTAATTTCCTATATATACGTTTCCATGTTGTAATTTTTTAAGCGACATCCCCGCTGACCAGCAAAAAGCCGTCCGCCTGGCGGCTGAGTCCGCGAATAACCAATGTATATTCGCCAGTCCTTAGTCGCGGAGGTTCCAGCCACCGTTCCTCAGGCCTGCGTGTCAGGAGCGGGGAGTATGGGACCTCCTAAATCGGTGGAAATTAGTTTTAATCAATCAATCATCAATCAGACCGGGCTGCATCTCGCGCCGTCGAGCGCGGCGTCGCCACCATGGAGAACCGCGTGATGTGTGACGTCACGACAGAGGAGAGACCGGGCTGCATCTTGGGCCGTCGAGCGCGGCGTCGCTACCAAGGAGTACCACGTGATGCGTGACGTCATAGCAGAGGAGAGATGGGCCGGCGGCTCGCGCGGTCGAGCGCGGCGTCGCTACCAAGGAGTACCACATGATGCGTGACGTCAGAGCAGAGGAGAGATGGGCAGCCGGCTCACGCGGTCGAGCGCGGCGTCGCTACCAATGCGCTTCCCACTCCTACCGTTAGGTGCGCTGTAGTGAACACGTGATGCCGGAGCGGCGGTATATAAGGGGGGTGCGTCTGATGGGGCTGGTACAGGTTGGTCACCGCCGCTTGCGGCGGGGGCTAGCCTGGCACCGAATCTTTATCTGTTTTAGGCCGTCATTGCACACGCCACCGCTGGAGGTGGAGGACGGCTGTTGTTGCGGCGCGCGTCTTTCTTTCCCTCTTCATTTTCTTTCTTCTCTATATTCTCTTCTATCTGCACGAGGCAGCGGAGGTGGCTCAGCTACAGAGCCAGTAGCAGGCCCGTGCATTTTCTTTTCCTTCTTCCTACAGCCACAACAACAACTGCTCTGCCCTGATGGGGCTGGTGCAGGTGGGTCACCACTGCTTGCGGCGGGGGCTGGCCTGGCACCGAATTTTTATCTGTTGTAGGCTCGCATTGCACACGCCACCGCTGGTGGTGGACGACGGCTGTTGGTGCGTCGCGCGTCTTTCTTTCCCTCTTGCTTTTCTTTCTTCTCTATATTCTCTCCTATCTGCACGAGGCAGCGGAGGTGGCTCAGCTACAGAGCCAGTAGCAGGCCCGTGCATTTTCTTTTCCTTCTTCCTACAGCCACAACAGCAACAACATCTTCTGCTAGGCACACACGGGGTTGACATGCCTCCTGAAGATAGAAGCCTTACCGATGCATGTACTATACATGGCCATGAAAGTGATACGCCATCGTGTGTGTGACAGCTTGAATGCCGTCTTCAAGAACACCCAGGGAGTACAGAAGTTGACGAGAGAAGATGTATAGAATCCCGAAAAGGTGGAGAACCTGATTGAGAGAGATATGGGTTTCATGAGGGGTGTACCCAATACCATACAATATTGGCATACCCGCAAGGCCGAGCTGTTTGCCATGATACGACAGTTGGGTAAACCGACAGCGTATCTCACTCTTTCTGCATCAGAAATCCACTGGCCTCGACTCCTGGTTTCACCCTCGGATTTTGACATTAACGAAGACGAAATGAATAGTTACCACGCAGCCGTCTTGGTGAATGAAGACCCGGTGGTCGGTGCGGTATACTTTGAGCATATGCTTAGGGTGATTGTACAGATATTATGCAACAGACGCTTAAGTCCATTCAAACCTAACCACGTTGTCGAATACTTTAAACGGATAGAATTTCAACACCGCGGCAGTGCACATGCTCACGAGGGTCCCCCTCGCTCTGGTTGGCCGATGCACCCGAATAAGTGATGTACAAACTAAGAGTAATAGTTTTACGGATCACAAGAGTGTGTTTACTGGTTTGGAGAAAATGAAGGAAGAAGCAGAGTAACACGTGTGGTTTTCTCTATCTATTCGTCGAATCGGTGAGGTACTGGCTAGTGTCAACCATCGAAACCGTGTATAGAGACAAACAATTCTCTTAAGAGAGTGCCCATCACATAATCTTAAGATATTGCTTGCCCCACCGTTCGGTAACACTCCATGTTTTCCGGGTCGTATGATATGCTTACATGGCGCTTGCAATTACGTTCGTTGAAGTGAGGTAGCGTTACGCCGTAATAAATGCTTGAATTATTGTCTCCGTCCAAAATACGATAAAGCTTGTCGTACGTTTCGGAGTCACTGTCGAGATGAACCAGGGGTAACTTGCACATTGCAGCCAAGTTGTAAATAGCCGGGTTGTCTGCGTAACACCTCCATGATTCGTAGGTCATCTTCAGTTTGAACCAATTGTGCATCTGTGTATCGGGTATGTCATTGGTAGCGGTATCGTTTGCAGGCAGTTTCATCTTTCTTCTCATAATGGCATTCTTATAGCGAGGCACGCGGTCGTATGCACTACCTATCGTTTCCTCGTCTAGGTAACAAAACAAATTGCGTGATTCGGTTTTGAACAGTTTTCGTAAGGACCGCTTTATGGGCTTAGGTGGTGTAATTGAAGGACCACCGTGGCGGTGATATGGCTCGAAGGGTATACATGACGTCACCTCCCAACCATGCCTAGTGAAGACGAAACGACCGTTGCTGCATGCCAAGCCAGCTGGACA